>NC_061122.1:126738374-126775225 GCF_002878395.1 Capsicum annuum | reverse complement strand
TTTTCTGTATCTATTACACAGTCTAGATCTAAAAAGTTATAATTTTTATTTACTAATTATTATTCCGCTAGTTTACTAGTCATCACATGATCTCTAGTTATTAATCTAACCTATTCCTCACATAAACAATAATCATGGAATAGCAACTAACCATTAATCAATAATTAGACAATCCTAACATCTAGTCAAGGTTCACCACTAAACCATAATCGTCATCTATTCACTATTCATTATTTATCAACTAAACATCTTTTATTAACTAACACTAATCAATATCTAATAATCGTTTACCAACTAATCTTAAGTATTAACTAGTCCTCGATGTTAGCTATTCAGCATCAATAACTAGGCATCATTACTAACTAGGAATCCTTATCACTAGCATCCCTTATGACCAAACAATTTTACCCTGATTATTATAAATAGCCACATATCTTTACAATCTATAAACCCTTCTTTAAAGACACATATCAACCCTAGTTATTAGCCACTATATTACTGACCAAGGTTCATTAACTAATGTATTTAGAATTATAAGCATCAGTTACTATAGCCACCTAATAGATAACTAGTTACCACGTAACTTACACCATAATAAGGAAGAACAGTCATAAAATCGCATTTCAGCTAGAATCACATCAATAGCCGATATAATAATCATGAATGTATCAAATCTATGCATGCAATCACCATTTTTAAATTAGTAAAATCATAAGCATAATACCACACCTTCCTCTGTCCCATACTGGAGAGATGTGCATACACACACACACACATATATATTCATGAACTATAATCACATCCTCTAAAAGGGTAAACACTTCTCTGATGTCAAATCGATATCATCTATTGGACCTAGGCCTAATACTATGTCCAAAATAATTATAATATCATCATCACGGTTTTCGGCCAATATACATATCCAAAACTTATCTCTATAATCATATTTATAAGTCATAGCATATCTCTAGTCATCTCAAATCGAGAAGGCATATCACATATATGAGGTATAATATCAATAAAAATATAATCATCTCTCACATAGGAGGCATAATATCAATTAGATTGTCAGGACTATATGTCATTTCAAATATAAAAGTCATTCACCATGGCGGTGAGGCATATCACCTCTCTAGGCCAACTATCATAACTAAAAAGAGATAGTATCTCCAGAGTCCCAACATCACATCTAAGAGAAAAATCATCTCCAAGGACCCAATGTCATGTCTAAGAGGAAAAAACATCTCTATGGGCCAAATATCAAGTCTAAGAGGAAATGGCATCCATATAGTCTAGGTATCAAGTTTAAGATGAAATTGCATCTCTATGGGCCCATTATTATATCATTTCTATAAGAAAAAACATACCTATAACTTATAATTCACAATCCGAGGAACATCATTAGAATATACTGAATTAGGAAGTAACTTTACACTAAGGTTTACTAGTCTTAACTATGTCTAATATCTGCAACTGATTCCCCAATGACTAATACAAGTCTAGGCCTAAGTGGGTCGGACAATTCCACTTCCAAACATCAATTTCCTTAATTAGGTACACTATACCCAAAACAAGGCTAAGATATCTAGTTCAACTTTTAGATGTCAAGTAAGCCACATACAAGCCTAAGATAGGAACTTTACCTAGAAGTAAGGGCACTTAAGTTAATTCTACCCAAATTACAGTTGCAAGAATACCATACTATACCAATAATATGAAATATAAAAATCATGATTCAAACAAGAAAAACATATCCATAATCTAGCAATGTATCAAATCAATACTACAATTCAATCTAAATTAGGTAGAAGGCAATAGGAGTTTACAAAGTTATAAACATACTATTTTATGGGTCCAAGACCCTCATCTAATTTCCCAACACATTAATAATAAAGGATAATATATCTTACTCATAATAAATTCTAACATTCATATCCATACGCAATACATATCATACATCATCTATGAAGGAAAGTAGATCGGAGCCTACCTCAAGGACAAACTGCAAAATTACACTTCAAGCACCACATATTAGTCTTCACTTAGCAATCCCCAAAATGCCATGACACTATCAAAAATATAATCTACTTATCAATACAAGTCTAACGATACTCATATTGCACTATTGGGATTTGTGTCCAAAAACGACACCAAAAGCCCTAAGTGGATCCCACATATGAAAATTGCGTTTTCAAGATCAACCTAATTCTCATACATCACAAAGAAATCATAACCCTCAATTAATAGATGAAAACATACAAAATTTTAGGCTAAATCAAGCCTAAACTAAATTTGAATTTTGGGTCAAGAATTAAGAAATTCACCAATAAAGTGATGAAATCTTACCTTATTTCAGATAATAATCATTATAAAAGATTTTTACCAAGCTCCCTAGACACCCAATTTTTAGTTATCATACCTATTTATGGTTTTAGACTCTCAAAGATGAAGAGAAATTACCCAAATTCGCGGCCATGAGGTCTATTTATAGACCCCTCGATGAACAGTTGTGGCATCCCCATGACAACAAAGTTAAAAATTTGTTTTTGACCCTCTAAATTCATTAGGAACCCAAATAGTGTGATCCAACAGTGAAATGTAAGTGTAAACCATATTTAAAATCCATTGGGATCATCAAAAATTTGATCAAGATCGTTTTGGCAAAAAGTGGGGCCCAGAACTATAGCTTTATTTTCATGAAAATCCGCTCAATAGCCTAAAATAAGTACAAAAGACTTGAGACCTGAACCAATGATACCTAGCCTAAAATCTATGTTTTGGATGCTATGGAGCAGTAAATTTGAAATCCGAGGTCGTTTTAACTAAATGTGGGTCCCACACTAATATTTTTATATTCCAACTTTCTGACCAATAGATTGAAATGAGCTCGGGTGCATTGAAATTCAAACCAAAGGTCTACCTACAGTAAAATTGATATTTTGAATCTACTAGCATAGTTGAAATTGGCATCCAAGATTATTTCATTGAAGTTTTTTCCTGATAGCCGTTTGGAATAAATAAAGACTTCAAAATAAAGAATTGACTCTAAATATCAAATAAACTACCTGATAATAGAACTGTTAGTCCCAGCAAGTTATAAATGAATTGCGGAAGCTATAGAGAAACTTTAATGGTAAAGACAAGCGAAAACATAAAAAATGATCGAAAGGGTATTACACTAAATGCTGAAGTAAAGGATCTCACCAAGTAGTTGTTAGATAATTATAATGTTGGAAATTTAAGAGTGGAGATATTTCTCAAGTCCTTTTCACAAAAATCTCCTTCTATCAAAATCCTATTTTCCCTGTCTCTAAGTTTATTCATTGTCAGTTTATATCTTAATCCTGTATTTGGTATTTGATGATAGTTATTTTGCATTTTCATGGCATGATTTTAATAGTACTAATCATTGGTTATGAAGGAATGAATTCTTGTTATGTGATTCACTTGTTCACTTTACTTTAAAGTTGTCTTCATGTTACTATTTCCCTATTGGACATGAGTTAACTAATCTGTACTTATCTTTACTTATGTTTACTGTTAATCTTTTTTGATAATGTCAAATGGGGGAATACTAACTTCATATATAAGTATTTAGTAGCATGGTATGGTAGCATAGTGACAAGGAGAAGTGTGACAAAGACAAAAAGAAGAAATGTTGAAGAAATCCAAATACATAAATTTAAGGTGCATGATTACAGGGGAGAAGAAATACAAATGCATAAACTGAAGGTGCATAATGATAAGGGGAAGTTTTTTCTTCAAAATGACAACAAGGGGGAAGTTCTGTTCATGTTAGTGTTTCCCCATTTGCCATGGGTTAACTAATCTATACTTATCTTTACTTATGGTTTACTGTTAATCCTTTTCGGTGATGTCAAATGGGGGAATACTGACTTCATATATAAGTATCTAGTAGCATGGTATGGTAGCACAATGACAAGGAGAAGTGTGACAAAGACAAAAAGAACAAATATTGAAGAAATACAAATACATAAATGGATATGATTACAGGGGGAAGAAATGTAAATGCATAAACTGAAGGTTCATGATGATAGGGGGAAGTTTTTTCTTTAAAATGACAACAAGGGACCAATTCCCTATGTTGCATAAAAGAGGAAGCATGATGATAGAGGAAAAATTCATCCTCATGTGGTAATCACTCTTATTTAATTTGATGAATGTACACTGATACTCAATTGTATGGTTTAGTTTGTCATCATCAAAAGTGGTAAATTGTGATATGTAAGGACTAGGTCCCTGAACGTGCAAAGTACTATACAGCTAGCACACAGTATCTGTACAGTTTTATCCTCTTGTGTAATAAACTTACAGGTTTTATTTTGTATCAACTTGGATAGCTGATCCAATGATATTCCATCACTAATCATCACCCAGATATAAAATAAAAGAGATGCCTCTACAATAATTGGTTTTTGCAAAAATTACAAAGAATGAAAAGAGGCGGCCAAACTCTATTTCAATACTACTCAAGTTCTTAGCTTTATGTGTGTTTAAATTAAAATAGTTCTTGAGTGAGTAATGATTTGTAATCAAACTACTCATCTTATAAAAGTAGTTCTTTCTTTTGAGAGAGTTGCTTAGGTAGAGTTACCTGAGCTTATGACTGGTTAGAGTTAACCAATTTTGAAGAGAAACTTGGCAGAGGTGTCAAGGTGTGCTTGCAATAGAGGTGTTGAAAGTAGGAGGAACTTATAGTTAGGTTTATAGTCGAGTCTATAATAAAGAGGTTGATTATAGTGGATTGTTTTAGTGCTTGTGAGGCCAAGCCATGCTTTCCCATATTGGGTTTTCACGTATAAATATTGTGTTATTCTTTCCTTTATTGCCTTTGTTTCTCCAGAACCTCGTAATTGCTTTACTTTTCTAATGCTTGACAATGACCCTAAGGGACCTGGTCCCTCACTGTGTGGTGCAACCCCCAAGGGTTCAACAGTCATAGTTACAAAATATTTTCTATAGAGTTTCATGAGGAAGTAAACTCGTACATAAAAGTAATTGCAATTACTAAAGTATCTTAAGTCATGGGTTCAATATAAGAATAAGGCTTTTGAGTATAGACTTAGAGATGCACTTATTCAGCTCGTGAAGGATTTTCTTGAATTAAAGGATGGCTTTGAGGTTATAATAAATGAGTGGATTCAGGTTCTACATGCTTATGTGTTTAAGAAAATATTTAATAAGCATGCTTAGTTATTAGTGGAGGTTACAACACTATTTATAAGTTAGAGTTTGTGATTGTAGCATCAAATATCCTATTAGTAAGGAGCTAGAGAAGGATTTATTTAATTTATTTGCATAATAGAGTCCCCTATTGATAGGAGATGAGAAAGAAGATTGATAATGAGGCTTAGAAGAGAGACCTATAGAGGGCGCTCAAGAGATTAGAAAGAGAGTTTTGCGTAGCCTAACAAGCCTCTTTAGTTGAGTAGAGATTGCGTGAGAAAGTGATTCATAAGTGGTCTAAAGGAGCATCAATGAGTATCAAACTTTATGGTGCTATTATTTCAAGAGGTAAAGGCGTTATGGCTGAGCTTCAACCATTAAATGTGTTGGCGACCACCGATGTCATAAAACTTAGAATACTATAGGGTATGCATCTACATACCCTAAGTTGACACAAGACTTTGCGCCTAGGGCACCATAGGTAAGTCCTACTTGCTCTTTTTATAGTTTTTATGCAATGGAGATAATGTTTTGTCTTTTGATGGGGGTGGGAGAACTTATGTCTGTGGGTCCACCCAAGGGCTTTTCTTGTCTTGTTTCATTTTCTAAGGGTGTTTTACTTTCAGTAGAACTGGCATGTCTAGGTAGATTTTACTTTGTTTAATATCTTTTGTGTTTTGTTGTTTATTAGGTAGAATAAAATTAGAACTTACGGAATCATAGAATAAGCAACTGCAGTGCATGCATGCAAATACTAATTTTGAAATAAAAATACTGTGATAAAGGAGAACCTTCAAAAATTAACGTGCTTCATTTCTTGGATATATTGACTTTTATGGCTCTTTGCGTGATATTGTGAAAATATGTGTGATAATCAATTCTTAAGAAAAGCCATAAACTATTTGTCCCCTAGCCTAGATAGATAGGGCAAGAATTATATATGCATGTTCTATACAACTGATATATATGCTATGCAGGTGGTAAGGGTTCTCCTATCTAGGTAGATTAAAGTAGGTGTCCGCCCAATCTAATTAGTTGGGTTGTGATAATAGGTATCAAAGCATAGGTTATTGATCTCACAAGTATAAGAGGAAATGTCGAGTAAAGTCCTAGGGATTAGGTATAGACATCCAAATCAAATCTTTATGAAGTTATGAGGCATTTAGAAATTATTTCCCTTCTTTCTTTCTCTTGTATTGTCCTAGTGATTGCTTGTATGGATTGATTCCAGTTGGTATCTTGACAAACCTAACTAGGACTACATTATTCCTATTTGGTAACTCAAGCAACTGGATTGGAACTTGAAAGGTTGTAATTAGTATCTTATTGTATAGGTTGTGTTGATACATGGACGATCAACTAGTGGTTGTCAAGAAGGTAGCAGTTAACTATGTATTTTAGAAAATGAAGGACTATGTTGAGTTGACTATCTAAGAAGATTCTCTATATTTGATATTTTAGTTAGTTGCAAGCTGAACAAGTTGTTTTAAGAGTATGTGATTATGTGATATGATATGTTACTTAGGAAAATTCTTGATGCTTGGGTGTTAAATACTACGTATAGAATATGTAAGGGTGGTAATTAGCTAATTGTTAAAGTCTTCCTTGTTTTGGTCTATTATATGAATTGCGAAAGTACGATAATACCTGAATGTTTGTGGAAACCGTAAGGTGTTATTGAAATTGAATTTTACTTTATAGTTGGATGGTATTTTTGGTTAATTCTTAATCTTCTAAATTTTTGGGTTTCAATCTTGGATTTATAGATAAAAATCTTGTAACAATTAGAAAAAATATGGGGTCACAGCCAGTGACCGCCATAGTGACGAGTATCCTCCTACCATGACCCGGCTATAGCAGAAATTTTCCCACTATAGCGAGGATATTATTGTCGTAGAGATACAGCTATAGCGGGAGCTGGGTAGTGTCCCTGCCCTATTTTTCTCTATTTTTCCATCCTTCCTCTTCCTGTCCAAAAATAATCAGAAGTTGTTATTAAGTAAGAAAGACAGTTTGTAACTTGAGAGGTGATATAACAACAATGAATTTATTTCCTAGAGTAAAAAAATAAAATATTCAAAGATGTGGTGGATTATTCATTACAAGCCCCATACAGTGGTATCCCAAATTACTAGTGACTAGAAATATGACTAAATAATTCTATATGTTATTAGCTCCTGATAAGAAATGAACTCACCAACTTCTTTGATAATTTGAACAAGTTCCTAATATGGAAGTTTGCTCACCAATATATATGATCTTATATTTATAGAAATGCAAGGCTTCAAAATGTAGAGACATTAGTACATATAAATCATGTACTCGTATGAAAGTAGACAAAATAACAGTTAGAGATATACGGATACTCAACTATTCAAGTAACAAAATGAGAAACTGTAGACTATTGAATATTGGAACTCTAGAATAAGGGATAGATACAAAAAATAAAATTGTAAACTATGTATTTTTCTTATTAATTGATCATCTAGCATCTTATTAGTAATTCACCATTATGAAACACCTAGTAATTTGTCTAGGTGATGCCCTATGCCTACTTTTGATAAATATAATCATATGTTGGCCTACCAAAGATGGTCCATGCCTAGTGTACGACATGTTTTCCCCAAATACTCATGACTATGGTTATATATGCATAGGTAGAATCGTGGTTTGATGCAGGTTACACTCTCATGGGCTCACTATATGTGTTTTCCCATAGGCTATATGTGCATATTTTGGTTTGAGTTAGGAGAACTGATACATGACGTTCTATCAGACTCCAAATGCAAATAATACCACAAGGGTGGGTAGCCAAAATGTCTGGGCTCACTATAATGGTGTGGTTTCAGTTGTGTGCATAAAATCACGTCGTGTAGGTATGTAGTAGAAACTATGAATATCCTTCCTTCGTTGCATGTAGATTTTATCATATAATTCCTTAAATGTCTATAACAAGTAAATTACGACAAGGATTGTTTAGCCCATCAAATTGGGTCTTCATATAGAATCTAACTTTCTAATTATGATATCTAGGTATTCATGTGCTAATTCTTTTTTTATCTTATGCATATATCGCCTATATGATCAAGATATCGCCTATATGATCAAGTCCTAGTTCTAATATTTGAGAGATATACTTGGTGATTGGTGACTTTTAGGTAATTCAAGCAAACACTCTTACAATCAGGTATAACCTTATAGAGATTCGACTCAAAGGAGTAACATGAATATCATAAAAACTAACATATAGTTAAACTCAACATGAGGACAAGTAAGATCAAATTGGAAGAATGTGCAGATGTATGGATACGGCACATATGTATCCATGTACTTAACACATGACATGAAAGCTCTATTCAGATTGGCAATTAAACAACTTATGTGGACTCTTATTAGAGAAATACTTTAGGTTGCATCTTATGAAGAAAGAGGTTTTATCTTCACATACTTCTGGTGTTGCTAGAATATCATGGTGTGATGATTTTGCCTTACATTTTACAGTCAAGATCTACATTGAAGAACAATATGAAAGCTATATAATCAGTTAGCAAGAACCCCAAATATACTGGTAACACAAAATAGCTCACAAGCGACAATCCTAAAGATACCAAAATTTGGTGTATCACCACACATTGCCTCCCAAATGTACACATGACCCTTACTTGAGGTCAAGGTTAATCTCCTTTTCAAACACCCTGCATTTTTGGGATAGACTTTGAACCATCATTCCTACATGAATAAAATCAAATCCACTTACTTATATTTGATTTCATGTGTCATTATCATTATCGTAGTATTAAGAGAGCTTATAAGCTGAAAAATGTTCATAGAAAACACTTAGATAAAGTATAACTAAGAGCATTGGATTTGGCCAAATTTTGACGTTCGATCCTACAAAGGTCAACTTTGAACGTGTATAACATTTGAAATATGTGGAATTTTGCAGCTCAAGACCCACCAAATTATATATAATTAAATTAGCTTTCCAATGATACCAATTTTGCCCTAATCTGATACCCAAGCAAAATGTTATGTCCATTTTTGTGAGAAATAGTAAGCCTCTGTGATAGGGTAGCGTCACGATGGCTATTCCATGTAAATGGGGGTCACTTCACAAGGGTTGTTACCTGGGAATAGGGGTCATTCCACAAGGGTTATTCCCTCACTATTCTACTTCTTAAAGGGTCAAGGGTCAATTGGGTCTTTTTGACTCAACCCAAGTCATCCAAAACATAATTTCAAACACTCAGAAAGGAATTATTTTCCCATTAACCTCAAAATTTCTCACATAGAAACCCTTCCCCTCCCCAACAACAAGCAATTCAAACCTCTCTCCCCAAGAACAAGAAATTCAAGCTTTCTTCCTCAAGAATTCATGGATTCAAGTTTCAATTTTAAGTTTTACTTCAAGAATTCATCCAATTGAAGTATGTGGAGTATTCATCAATGGGTCTCTTTCACCCATTGATCTCAAAAATCTCCTCTTTGATTAAAATATGAATTTTTCCTTCATTTCAAAATTTCATATGTTCAAAATGAGTTTAATTCATGCTTTTCCTTAGTGAATTCAATCCATGTCCATATATAATCCCATGAAAATTTGGTTATTTCATATTTTGAATTTCAATTTCCCATGCCATATTCAAGTGATTCCATGTTACAATATCAAATTATATACTAAACCACGTAAATATGTTGTCCTCTCATGTTTTAACACATCCATATGTTCAAATTCATGTTTCTCACCTATTTGTTAAAATGTCTTATGTTTTGGGTCTTTGAACTATGATTCCATACCACTTTTCTAAACATTGTTATCATACTTTGGTAATCATTCAGTAATGGTAGGTTATGAATACCCGATACCTATGTGTTTGACATGTTTTTATTTTCAAGTAACAAGTCAGTCAGACCATGGTTTTATTATCATATTTAGAACATCATGCTCATACTGAGCACTTATAAATATAGTACTATGTCATGTTAAATGACTAATAACACCAATGTCATTAAGTAGGGAGTAACACTTAGCACCGAGTGAACTTAGGGATGACGATTCACCCATCAGTAAAGGACTGAGTTATTGGTAGCAGTCCGTAAGTTCCATACTTATGGTGCCACCTTAGATTATGAGGGGCGTCCCATCAGTAGAGGCATGGCACCTTCTTCCTTTGGGACATCTGCCTTGTGGATCCAAGTTGTCATTAATGTATTGGTACACCTGACAAAGTATCAACACCCTTCCAACTTAGGTTATAGGTTGGACCCCGATAGATCAGATTGGGGCATGTCAGTTATAGCTAGCTCCCACAGTCTCAGTATAGAATTTAGAGTATGTTAGTTCAGGTTTGCATGACCAAGTATTCAGACATCAGTTATTAAGTTATTCGTATATCAATTGTTCAGTTAAACAAATCATATCAGTACATGTCTATACTTGGTCTTTAATCTCAATTTTATATATTCATGTTTTTCATGTTCAGTATCCATACATGATCCCCAGTTCAATTTTTATAGCATGTTCAACTTTAAATGATATTTACATAGAGTATTCATGTTTTACCATTTCCCATCTATAGTTTTACTTATTCTACATAAGTAAAGATTTAAGAAAACTAAAAGTGGTGATTCACAAACATATTTGATTATGTTTGTTACTCATATTTTAAGAAACTTTAGCTTTCAGTTTATTTTAGTCTCTTGGTGAGTTTACTTGCACATAGCATACATTTTTTAAGATTATGCATCAATTCAGTTTTACTTATTGCATTGACCCCCACTTACCTAGTACATTCCAGAAATACTGACCACATATACGCTAATGTGGCTACATTGTTTCATAATATAGGTACCAGTTGTAGTCTACACATTATAACCAGACAGTTTGTAGTTTCCAGCCAGTAGGTAATGAGTTCTCTTGTTTTGGAGGATCCAGTCAATTGTAGTTCTTGTACTACATTATTATTCATATGTATTGATTAGTGGTAGTTGTAAGTATGTCCCAGCTATCTATAGTCAGTATAGTAGAGGCTTTAAAGATAGTTAGTAAGAGTCGTTATATGCAATTCAAGTTTCATTCTTTGGTTTTATCATGTTGTAAACTTTATAAGTGTTACATTTATTCAGACTTTCTCATGATCATGTTTCCGCTCAGTAAATTTAGTTTTTATATAATTTAAATTAGTTGCTCAAGAAGTATACCAGTACATGGGTTATCTTGGGATCACTTGTGATTCTAAGAACCGTGTTACGACTATGGGTTAGCCTTAGGTCGTGACACCTTTACCCAACTTTAGCACAAACTACCCCAAAAGTCTTACTAAAAAATATATAATATAGAACTCTTGACTTTGAAATCTTACGAGTCCTTATTAAAATGTAGAAAATTATTCTCATTAACTCATAAAAGAAGAGGGAGGTAAAGGCTTTTAAAATGTTCCCCTCCTTTAAAATTTCATTTGGTTAAGTTGAAGTAGTTAGGCGCTCACTTTTGTGAATACCTGTATCTTGTTTTAACTACTTTAGTACCTTCTTTGACATACCTTCCTTGACATGTGCTATGACTATGGTACGTCAATTGAGGAAATAAAAGTATTAGATTACGTGTGTAATTGATTTCTATGTATAGTGAGGTTTTGACTCGATCTTGTTCAATGATTCTATCAAGAATTTGCCTGGTTGGTCTATTATTAAGCAAAGCATGTTGTGACATTGTAGAAATGACCTTAGTCTATCAAGTGAGAGTGAGCCTTTGATTTGACTAAAAAGACATCCCCATTATGAGTTGAGTGACCGATATTCCTTGAACCTATTTCTTGGACAACCTCATTACAAGTCATGACCCAACATCTATAATTTGTTTTTTCATTCCAAGCACATCTTAAAGCATTTTGGTGAAGTCATAAACCAACTAAGGTCAAAAGACTACTTTGGGGGTGAAAGAGCTATCAGGTGAGATCTTTAATTTAAAGTTTGCAGATATGGACCATTCACTTCCTCTTCTAGTCATCCTAGTATTCCTTGTAAATATATTAAAAAGAGAGAGAGAAAGAATTAAAAGAAGCAATAACAGAGTTTAAATTGTGAAATTATCTTATACATAGTTTAAGAGTTTAGATTTTAATAAGGATTGAAAAAGAAATATGGCGTGTGAATCTTTAAGAATTGGTGCATAGTGTGCCATAAGAAGTAATCTTTGGGAAAGGAATCTAAGTGAGGTTTCATGTGATTCTTAGATAGGGTAAAGTTACTATAACCCTAATTTATATTATCTTATTTGTTGCTTATGCTACAAACTTAGTTAATACCTTGGTGCTCTCCAATGTAGCATACTTAAATGTGATAAGTTGGAGCATATGGGTAAGCCTAGGTATGGTACTTGTGTCTAAGATCATCTTTCATAGTGAAAATGAATCATGTTAATCCCTTGTTTAAATTTTGATTGTATATTGAAAGATGGTATCTTTTTGTTTTGATGGCACTTGATTGCACTTCTTGAACATATTTGTTAACCTTAATTGAAGTCTATGAGCATGTTCTTTGTTTGGTAGCAATTAGTAAACTTTTGAGTCTTGTTTATTATGGGTGATACTTATGCCAAAGTTTTAAAATTCATGAGGGCAAAGTTGTTTTCACAAAGAAGCATGTGTCTAATTTTAATTTTGTTGTGTAAGCTTTGATTTACTCGAGGATAACCAAATATTTAAATTGGGGGTGATGATGAATTTATAACTTGTGACTCATTTGCTTGAAAATCAATGAGAAATCAAGTCCTTAATGCCAATTTTAGTTAATGTTAATATTAGTTTTGTAGTTTTTCTGGGTTGAAGCGAAGAAGTGGTGGATAGAGCATATGGAAGCTAAAAGATGGAGAATTGTAGCTAAAAGCACAGATGGCATCACCTAAGCAGTTTGGTGGATTGCTAAACATCATGAAATATAACCAAAGTGGAAAGTCCTCATCAAAATTAATAGTTCATCCAAGTTCCAAAAGAAGCAACTCGGTGATAAGGTGGAGGAGGAGATGGAGTATTATCGTAGATTTTTGCAATGTTAGAAGTTCATCGCCAAATTTAATAGTATCCAACCCCTAAAGCTTATGTTCAAAGATAGTTTGGTTATAAAGACTCACTTTCGTGAATCATCAAAGAAATCGGTGATGTTATCTCTTCTTTACCAAAGTAAGCATAGTGCTAGTTTCATAATTTCTTGGCCCCATTTTTCCTCAGCTAAAAACGCTTTTCAACAGCTTTCAACTCTATCTTTTGCTAAAATTAAGTTCTAGAAAATTATAATTGAAACCCTGAAGTTGGGACTAGTCTATTCCTTGAATTTTCTTACATTGGATTTCGATCTTTACTCCTACATATTTAGATTCGATAAATGATTTTAATTAACATATAGGTATAATTTCTTTTCTTTTACTATGCTTGGCTAATTTCCCCAACTTAGGCTTATGTTATGATTGGGTTGTGATTATAGTATGTGCAGTTTTTACTTGATTTTATAATTGATTAATTGTATGGATCTCCATTACTCCATGTTATAAACCTAAAATTAGAAGCTACAAATTCTAATTGATCTTTGATCCTTTATTATCCATGACAAAAGGAGTAAGGGTCAAGACTAATGGTTTGTAATTACTTGATTCTTATACAACAACAACAAACCCAGTGTATTCCTATAACGTGGGGTTTGGGGAAGGTAAGATGTACGCAGTCCATACCGCTACCTCCGAAGAGGTAGAGAGGCTGTTTTTGATAGACCCCTGACTCAAGATAAAGGACAATAAACAAGGGGATGGATGACATAACCGAAATAAAGAATTAGAGATAATAAAATAAAAATCAGAGAATTACGAGATACGGGAAATAAGAGCAACACGAAATAAGAAAAATAGGAACTAAGAAATAATAAATAGGTCACCCACTTAGTAGTAACATACACTCACATACCAAAGACACCTATGTACACTATTCTATGATTACTATCCCGGCTACACAAGAACTCTCCTGACTACTTGATACAACCCACAAACTAACGTCACCATTCTACCCTTATCCTCAACCTTTACACCTTTCTATCTAGGGTCATATCCTCAGTAACCTAAGGTTGCTCCATGTCATGTCTAATCACCTCCCTCCAGTATTTCTTTGGCCTATCTCTACTCCTCTTGAATCCATCCAATGCTAGCCTCTCACACCTACGAATCGGGATATCCACGCCTCTCCTTATGACATGCCCAAACTATCTCAGTCTTCCTTCCCACATCTTGTCCTCCTCCGAAGCCACTCCCACCTTCTCCTAGATAATCTCATTCCTAACTCTGTCCCCTCTAGTAATCCTACACATCCAATGAACATTCTCATTTCTGCCACCTTTAATTTTTGGATGTGAACGTTCCTAACCGGCCAACACTCCACTCCATACAACATGGCCAGATGAACTGCCACTCAATAGAATTTGCCTTTAAGCTTAAGGGGCACCTTCTTATCGCACAACACTCCTGAGGTGGGCCTCCACTTCATCCATCCAGCTCCAATACATTTATAAACATCCTTATCAATCTCGCCATTCTCGTGGATCATAGACCCAAGATACTTAAAACTTTCCTTCTTACAAACATCCTGGGAGTCCAACCTCACCACCACTTCATCCTCCTGCCTCGAGTCACTAAACTTGCATTCTAAATACTCCATCTTGGGCACACTCAACCTAAACCCCTTAGACTTAAGGTTTTGCTTCCAAACCTTCAATTTAATGACAAATTTTTGACGTAATACTATTAAATTAAGCTCTTTGGTTATAAATAAACAGAAGTGAAATATTCGACAAAACCCATCATGTGAAATTTAGTGTTTTATTGAAAGATTAACATTAAGATTCAAAATATAGCCTACCCACAATGTTATTTGATTAAATGCAAATGTTCACTTACACGTATATGTGTTCACACTCATGATGGCATAACCCCAAGTAATCTTGCCAATCGATTACAACACTCTAGTACTTGTTTTTTTGCAAACTAAGCACACAATTGACAATTTGAATACAAAAGCATTAAAACCAAACCCCCACTTTACTTTTCCTGTAATTAAATAATATAAGCAAACATCTAGTGACATATTATGCTCTAATGTAGACCGCACTCATTCATTCCCTACGGTATAAACCATACCTCAAAATTTGGTCAAGTATATTGCCATAAATTGTGTAACTTCTACTATTGTAATTGAATATTATCACCCTTCTAGATATGATTGACTCACCAATAGGAGTGAAAATAGAAAGGGGTTCTAGGAGTTGTTCACGATTGAATCCAAATTTAAAAACAATGTATGGGGTCATGAATGACAATGTAGCCCCAAGGTCTACAAAGAATACACATTATGTAAAAAGACCTACAACATACCAATGACTATATCGGGTGAGCTTTCGAGATTCTAGCAAGATAAAAGTGCATGGAAGAGGTTTTTTTATTGACTACTACCTACACTATAGATGGCACCTTACTAAAGTATGTGACTAACAAAGTTTTTGAAAATGTAGATTGAGCCCGACCCCTGTTATTGCTTTGTCTGATAAAGGGCTAGCCATTAATTTGTGACCTAGCTAAATATAATAGAAAATACTCTATTTTCCATAAATAACTCCTCCGGAGGGTTCCTACCACACTTTTTGCAAGTAGGGTAAGTGTCTTAACTTAAATGGTCATGAGTGCCACCTACACTAGACCTCTAGTGGGAGATTCATTTAACCTTATTTCCAATCAAATTATTTAACAATTTTTAAATTATAATAAAAATAATAATGCCAATTTGACAATAATTGAATCCAAAAACTTATTTATACTATATTTGGAAATCATAACTATATATTACAACTCCCAAATCCAAATGTCGTGATACAAGAACATCCTAAAATCATAAGACTAATGTCTAAATAAAAATTCCAAAAACAACTAGTAAAGGAAAATTATTTTTCGATGAATGTACATCATCAATGAGAATATCCAATGGTTGCCCAAAGATATGTGTTCATCTTTGGATCGATAAGTTGTTGGTTATAAACTAAATATCATTTCTCATCTTAGTCACTGAAACACTATATGTACTCAACAAAAGAAGAGGATATGACGTATCAGTACAAATACTTGTATTGGTAGGCATGATAAACTAGCTTAAGTTGAAATCTATAAATAAATATAAATTTACTAAAAGCAAATAGTAATCAAAACATACAAGCAACT
The DNA here is from genome assembly GCF_002878395.1 of Capsicum annuum. NCBI lineage: Eukaryota > Viridiplantae > Streptophyta > Magnoliopsida > Solanales > Solanaceae > Capsicum > Capsicum annuum. The sequence goes on along the minus strand of NC_061122.1, from coordinate 126,758,790 downwards.
AGACCATAATTTACTACAATCTGAAACTATTCTATCAATGTAATCTAAAAAATACAATAATAAAATTAATAATCTATTTCCATCATTATGCTATTATCACAAGCTAATTTGAATCATAACAACAGGGAGTACCTAAGGCCCTTTAATAATTCAAGTTTAACATACTAAGTTATATCCATCTAGTCATTTTGCAAGTAGTCTTAAACTACTTCTAGTTGACACAACACTAATACAAAATAACAAAATAATTAATTAATTAATGGTATGAAATAATTCATCATGACCATCAACTCAATCATGAAAGTATGCACACATACTAAGGGGTCTTATATATCCAATAGTCATGATCTGTAGGGGATGAAATAAGTTTATGTACCGTACCGGGATGTTACTAACCCTCCAAATATCAATCTATCGGTAATACATATCAGTGTGGTACCCATACCTTCTAATATAAAAATGTGTGAACATCTCAACCAATATCAACAATAATATGATGAATTGCACCAAATTTGCCACTAGATAATTTATATACACCTATCATATTAAATATTCATTACTTATATGAATGAAATTAATTCACCAATCACAAGTATGCTCGAAGGCCTATTCATATATATTCAACTCATGTATAGTCCAAGAAATTAAATTAAGTCTATAACTACATATAAACTATAACCTGCCTCAAATGCAAGACCAAAATGCTCTAATTTGCCAAAAAAAAATTCTTTTCTTCCCTTTTTTAGTTATTCTTGGCCTAAAAATAGTAAATTAGGAGAAATTAATTACTTATTCTCCAATTACCAGCATTTGGAACTAAAACCCATAGGTTTTAACCTAGTTCATAGCCTAAACCCCAAATTCAAGGATTTTAACTAATTAATCTACCCAATTCCCTATAACTTATGTTAAATTAAAAGAAATCTACCTTAGAAATTTAGGTATAGAAACCTAGAATAATTTATAACTGATTTTAAGTCTACCCACAGCGATTCTATTTAGTTCATCATTGTGAGGGCTTAACCCATAAATTCTTTCTAAAATCATGATTTTAATAATTATAGAGATTAAAGGAGTTAATCTATGAATGAATGGTAAAATAACATTACCTCAATAATGGAAATCACCCACAATTGAATAAAATCTCCCCACATAGCAAAAGGATGAGTTTTGGAAGAAAATAACATCAAAACTCAAAACCTAGATAGTTATTCTACCTAATAACTATTGTAGTGGATCACCATCCGTTATAGTAGCCAAGAGGCCTGCTATAGTGGTCCTTCGCTAAAGTTATGGATTTTTACAGCAGTCTCCCCCCCCCCATTACTTCAATAGTCCTATTATAGCATGCCTAAGGCCTCTATAATGGAGAGTAAATAGTATCTTAAGGGAATTTTATATATTTCCCTTTTTTACAATTCTGACCTTATTTTCAATAACACAAATTTAACCTATCATGGAAAATGTTATAACTAGAGTCCTATACACCCAAATTTCATTCTATTAGTTTTTATGGATTTCTTAACTTACTATGAATCACACCATACCTATAAAAGAAGCATATCAACCACCACAAGACATGAAGGGTATCTATACTATATGATATTCGGATTTACTTGATGCCACCCTAGTTTAAGATTTTGACAACTCGTATCCGATAGATTATTCCATCCAAAACTTACAATTAATAATGATATAATGATGAAATAGATCATTAGTGTACGTACACCCCCTACAATAATTTTTTGTATTTAAGAGTTGATACCCTTCTCTTTTAATCATGTTGACGCCTAAGTACTAGAGATGTAGTACTAGCTAATAAAGGCACTATTCTTAAAGATATTTTTTGAAAAAAATTATTTCTACCACTAGAGATCTGTTAGTTGTAGACATAGTTACTCGTTCTAGCCTTCTTATTCTCTCTTTCACTGTCCTTTAATTTCTCTTCCTTAATCTGTTTGGCATAGGTCATCAATCTGGAGATATAAATATCCCTAATATATATAACGAACTTATACTCCTTCTTAACTGAATATAAGACCCTAAAATAACTTACTCAGTTAGGGTCTTGACTCAGCAACCATTAGAGCTTACTTGGATATCAAGTGAACTTTAGGCCATATTCTTTGACTAACATGGATCCCTTCCTTACGTTCATAAAATGCTGAGCCTTTGCCTTCCTCAACTATCTTGAGAAGAACCAATCAAGAAAAGTATCAATAAAGTCCTCCCAAATTATAGGAGACACAATTTTTCCACGACTATCTATTAATAAGAATACCATAAAAATTCATATCCTTGTATTGATATGAGACCACCTCAATGCTCTCAGCCCGATTCATCTACATAACTTGTAGAATCTTTTTTACTTCATTAATAAAGTTTTTGGAGCCTTCCTAAACCTTCGACCTAAAAAACTCATGAGAGTTCATTCTAACAAAGTTTAATATTTAGGAATAGCTAATCCACTATTTAGGTTAGGAAAGACTAGTACCTACTGGTTCATTTGGGTTTTCCTAGTTTGAGATAGCATCTGAATGGAATTTTAAAACTCAAAATTGGTTATATAATTATTCACTTAATTAGATGGATTAGTATCTTGACCACTCTCTCAATTGTTTTAGTATGAAAGCATTAAATTAAACACGTAGAGCATAAGTTAGAAGGGTAAATAGAGTGAAACTCTATCATACAATAAAGAACATGAAAGATAGAAGGGTTTCACAAAATTTCTCGTATCCTCTCCCTCATAAGTATGGAACTCTTCACACCCATGAAAGAGGCTCTACTAAATATGAATTCTTAGATTTCTTCGAACACTAAATGCGGCTCTGACACTAAGTTTGTTATGTTCCAAGTATGCACTTTTGATGAGACACGATACATAGAACCATGAATTATCCCAAATGAATACTTGGTACTAGCATATTTGTCAAAACCTAAGTCTACACCTTAGAAGAAACATGATACTTATAACTATTACCCATTTATGGCATCCAAAGGGTGGCCACCTATCTCGGGTTGGCCTTGGTTGGGGCTGTGGGTTGGGTTCGTGCCCTATATAGTTTAGGGCCTATAAAGGGTGGGTTACACCTCTCTCTATCAGCTATAGCTGTTAGTGCAGTTGGTTAGCGGTTCACTCTTAAGGTTTGATATCTGAGCGGAGGTCACGAGTTCAAATCTCGCTTACACCATGCATAGGTTCAAGGATGAACCTTTCCCAAAAAAAGGGGGAATAATGGCACCCAAAGGGTGGCCACCTATCTCAAGTTGGCCTTTATTGGGGGTATGGGTCGGGTTCGTGCCCCGTATGGCTCAGGGCCTATAAAGGGTGGGTAGCGCCTCTCTCTATCAGCTATAGCTTTTAGTGCAGTTGGTTAGCGGTTCACTCTTAAGGTTTTCCAAATGATACAATGCTAAGTGTGTATCAAGAGATTCCAACCAACACAAGAAGAACAAGATGAATAACAAAGTGCTAGTGAATCGAAAATGGCCACACACGGCTTCACTAGGCTTGCAACACTTGTTTGAACTAGAAAAGAGAGTTTAACAACAATAACAACAAAGACAATATTACTAGTGAATCGAAAAAGCCCCACACGGCTTCACTAGACTTTTATATTCAACAACACAATGTTAACAATATTTACAAAGAAAGAGATAGAAACTTGACATATAATAGTCATTAATCTAAGAATCCTAACTAGAGAAAGGACCCTAAGAATAATAAATATCAATACCAAGTTCTTACATGGACCAAGAGGAACTCAAAGAAACTCAAGAACCTGGTTTCTAGCCAAGATACAAAACTAGTATCACTCTACTAGTGAGAATTTGGTTTTGTCCTCTCCAAATGATGAGAAAGAGATGTAAAAAATTTAGAAGTCTTTGTTTCTTGAATAATAGGAATGAACTAAAGCAAGACTATCCCTATTACATGGCTTATATAGTACCTTAGAAAGAAGGGACAAAGACCAAATTACCCTTGGCATTTAAGTAGGTGGGTTTGGAGTGTCTTGGTGGGCCTCTTTACATTTTATTAAATATAGGCCCTTAGATAGGCTCACAAGGGCCTCACACATGACCAAGAATATGAACAAGGCCTGGAGTCGTTGTAACTCACATGCTTGGCTTCGTGTGAAAGGTCTCGAGCTAGGAATTCTCGTATTACCCATGGTACTACATGATGCTAAGAATTATACTAAAAATACTATGCAAAAGCAAAAATAATAGTTGAATCAATGAGAAAGTATAAACTAAATGAAAATAAAATATTAAGTCTAAAAAATCTAAGCTGAACTAATATTATAAGATGAACCATCTAAATCTTCTATAACCCTTTAATTAAACTGATGAGTTTTTGGGATGAGTCCCTAACAAACTCTAAACAAATGAAACTAAAATACTAGTCTGAATAAGCATAAACTAAAAGTAACCATCCTTGAATGATGAAGACTTACCATAATCTAAGTGTGTTGTTGGAGAGAACACCATTGTATACGTTTATTACTTCGAATGATCTGAGCATGCAATATATGCAATCTATAAACAATGAACATAATCATTCTGAAACTGAAGTCATAATAAGTTAAACAATTTTTATGGAAAAAAGTAAAATTTGGAGTATAATGATCCAAAAGTAAATTATAAACTTTAAATATAAAGTATAATTGTAAGTCATGAAATAACTTAATTTAACTGAAGTTATTGGCCAAAAACAGAAGTTATGTTTAAACTATTTTGTGGAGGATTCTCTTAAACAGTATAAATCATGTGAACAAACATGGAGTCGAATGTATACCCCTCATGGAGGCCTACACTAAATCTTATTAGGGTATAATTAAATAAATAATATGGATCCACTAAATTGATTCCTTATAGGGGCTAAGAGAGACCTATGGTGACCATAGTTTTAGAACTTGGGTTATCTGGAACCCTAATTCATGCATGTTAAATACTACTCTCCAAACATTACATAGATTTTGCTAATAGATAACTATAAATCTGAACATAAGCATGGACTTTTCCAAATCATCTAATTTGCTAAAGTTTTAAAATTCTGTAACTAGTCATTCTTGTTGTAACTGAATGAAGGAATTATGTGTTCATAATATGATAATTTGTGCTAAAATAAGTCGAAGTATATAAAAATATGCATAATTAAAAAGGTACTAATAATTGAATTAAATCCATTAGACGTCATGAGTAATTACTTTTAAGAGGAACCATGATCATATATTACCATAAGAGGACTGAATTTCAAGAGTTATTCATAGATGGTTATAAACCCTAAATCTAGAGTATGTAAAATTGATGTCCCCCAAAATTACACCTTTTTCGATGTATGATCAATCAATGCCAACATATAATAACCCAACTAGGTTGGGGTCGAACCCATAGAGAATATGTAGAACTATCTCTCAAACTTGTTGAAACAGTCGGGTAGTGCACAAAAGTAAATGGAGGGATTTGTTTAAACATTAAAAAGTAACAAAACTTGAATGATTTTGGTAGTAAATCAATCTAAAATAAACACTAGGACTGTGTTCCCCTTGGCTTCTTGACTCTGTAGGTTTATCATGCTCCGTTGAACTAACCCAATATCTTGCATGTTGAATCTGATAAGTTATGTATCAATAATTGTCTTGTGGACTCATTAGTGAATTTCACTCTTTACCTTTTGAGTCTCAGAGTGTTGCCTTACAAACCCTTATCTTAGATCCCAGATTAACTATTACCTTTTGACTCTCTAGTTAATTAGATGAGATGGCAAAATTATAAGATGGAGGTGCATCTCAAATTTCTATCCTGATCTTCTTTTCCTAATCTCTACCTCTCTTATAAAGTAAGTAGTGAATACAGGTGATTTCTTAACATTTGCAACCGCTAAGAAGTTTATTTTACTGAAGATGATCATAATACATGCAAGAATATTATTTTGGAACAATGTTGCACTTCCGTTGTTTTGTTATTTAAAAAGAGTTCCCACAATCCTAGTTAAGGGAATTATCCACTTATATACGTGAAAAAATCAATGGAATTCATAATTGAAGGAATTAAATCAATCTCACAATTTTACGATGGAAACCCAGAGTCTCAAATAAAAAAACCAATTACAATCAAGAAGATAATAATCCCAAGATAAAAAGCTAATCTCGGAATCAAATATATATATTTGTGAATGAAAAAAGTGCATAAGCTAACTAATAAACATCAAAATGGTATTTATAGAATACATGAAAACCCTAGGAACCAATCCAAAACAAAAGAAGAAAATTGAAGTTCGTGATCCTCAACGGAGCCACTTATAGTCCATAGGTGGCCCTACATAGGTATTAGACTCCCAAAACATCTGCAGGGTCTCTGGAACTTCAATATTCTATAAATTGTTCTAGCACCTACGAACCGTATGTGGAACCTACGGACCATAGATGCCTTTTAAAAAGATAGGGTCAAATTTTCCAGCTTCTAAATCTCTGTTTCTCAGCTCTCTAACACTTATTCTGGCATCTATGCTACGTAGGTAGAACCTACGAGTCGTAGGTACCCATGTAGGTGGTTCAAAACATTGATTTTAACTTTTCAACTACTTATGTCCTAGAACCTAGTTTTCTATAAAACACAACACAAAACACATCATATCTGATAAAACAGCCTAAGTAACTGCATATTCTTATAGTTTTAAGCGTCGAAAGTTCTATGAAACCATAGCTTATCAAAAATCATAAATGTAATATGGATATTTTTGGGCATAAGGGACAAAATAAATCTTTACCAATAATTCCATATACCTGGAGTGAAAAATCTTTCCTAAGAGCTTAGAATTCTAGAACTTGTAGATTAACCCTAGACTAAGGGCTTAGAGACCTTCAATCGCTCTTTTTATTTTCTCTAAGTGTTTTTGAGGGAATAAGGATAATAATTAATTAATGGTTTTATAACACCCCTCTAATAATACAAAAATTACATTGTTTAAGGGGTAAAATAGTGGGAAGTACAAAAATACCCCAAGGTAACCATTTAAAATTTTTTGGAAAACAGGCGTCATTAGTCATAATATAACTCATATCGTGAACCTACTATTCCTACATGGACTTGTGGTTCTGGGACCCTTTTATTTGATGTTAATTCTGAGTGTACAGGTCAATAATACGACTAATACATTAGTTCCATAAGTTTTCCCTTTTGTTCGTGGTTCTTGGGTCTTTATTCTGTATTGGGGGTACGATTGCATCCCATAACTCATGATATCTACCTATGAGTCATGTTTTGGAATTATAATCTATGATACCTCAGGTTTTTAAGCTTTAAACCCTCTAAGAGTTGAGTAATTGAATAAGTTCTTAAAAAAATATCAAAAATGTTAGTGACAACAGTTCAGGGCATGAGTCATGATGTCACGTAACAAGTCATGGGAATGAATCATTACCACGGCAATATGTTTTCCCATACATTAGTCCCTTCACATCAAGTCTAACGTACGGCTCTTTATGAGACATAACAAGTCATTGGCAGGGACCCATTATCTAAATAATAGGTTACACAAGAAATTCATCCTCTGATCATGAGTCTTCGGATCACTCATTATGTCATGAAATAAGTTGTTACATAAGACTCATTTTCATAATATAGAGGCATCATATTTTGATATTGAAGTAATAAATCAAGGCCACGACTTAATGTCAAGCCTTACAAGTCTTACCCAGGTCATAATAACTATACTAAAAAATTTTCTGCATATTTTAATTGGGGTCCTTATGGTCTTTACCTCTCTTTACACTTTTCCCATGACTTAAAAAAACTATAATGACCCCTCTAACATTAGTTATTAAAATTAGAACACTGTATTTTTCCTCTTTAACTCTCAGGGTAAGAGAATACTAGGGTTTCATATAGGTTCAACCTTTAGGTTTGGGTTCATAAAGGATTCAACCTTTAGGTTAACTTCGGATTTCTTTCAACTTTTCTGGTATTTTAAGCATGTCTCTCATACCTAAACTTGTATTTTATATTATGGTATATATTGATTCAACACTTATACGTTTAATTTTTAGATTTGAAATTTGGTTGAGGGCTTTTTATTGGTTTCTACTTGAATTATTTAAATATTTTATTCCTGCTTTGATTATTTCTTTTTGGGACTAAATAGGTTAATTATTATGGGAATTAGAATGAAGAACATAGGTTTCCACTAATTGATGGATATTTTGTTTGGTAGTGGTATTAACCCCAACCCACCTTCATAAATTTGGTTTTTGAATATGGAATTTTCATAAATTTACTTACCTTAGAAACACTTCATTGCATTAATGGATAATTGGATGATGAAAATTGTATTGGAATGCCCTTGGTAGAAATGGTTTGTATTTAGTTTTAACTAAGGAGTCTAATGGTTAATTGGATTTGTTTGGAATAATTATATAATATTTTAAGCATATTGGTATGATGATGTAAAGTCTTTAAATGACTTAACATATAACTCCTTGGTTAATGGTTGGGTTTACATGATAACTATTTTAATTTGGACTTAAAGGAAATTGTATTGCTCACCATGAAGGTGTAGTCCTCGGGGTGCCAACACTGGAAACCGTGTTTACCAGTATGGGGATTTATATGGCCGTGTTCTTAGTTTACACATTATATTTTAGATGGCTATCCCATTTATGTCTTTAACCTTTCCTTAGTTTCCACAGTTCATGCGGCTAACACGTACTAAGGCCTTTTTAGCTGAGGGAGCTGAACCCATATAGCCCATGTAATTTTTGTGCATAAAGATTTGACTAGTTTTTGTAATGGGATTATTTTATCACTTTCCCTGATTTATTTGCCCGTGCTTACCACACTGACCATCCTTGGATGCTATATTATTTCAAGATATAAGGTTTGAGGGTTTTTTTGTTACTCATGTGCAACATTAGGTGGTATTGTTCATCAGTTGATTTGTTGTGAAGTAGTGAACCTCCATATTTTAGAAATCCCTACCATTTTATCAGGTTTCTTTTTAGATTTTAGGAATTGTGGTTTTTCTTTTGTCATGGTTGGAGGCATGTCCTGACCTAGTTTGGTATTTTGGTTTTAGAGGCTTTTGTGAATAAGTGGGGGTCGGTTGTTTATTTTGAATCTTAGTTCTCATTTGATTTATTTATTCTTCTTATTATCATGTTTGGTTGTCTTTTTTTGTATTGTTTTATTGTGTCCTTGATGTTAGGATAAGAGGGTGATCTGCGGCTCATAGTGGGCTTGAGATACCCGTCATGACTAGGCCCTAGTTTGGATCGTGACAAGCTTGGTATAAGAGCACGATTCAGGATCATTGGGTGTTCATAAAGCTATGTCGAGTAGAGTCCCTCCTATGGGGATAAAGCATGCCACACATATAGGGGAGGCTATGAGGTATTTAGGAATATTTCGCTTTCTTATATTCTATCTCAAGATATAGAGTCTAGTTACCTTGAATCCTCTCTAACTCCTGGATTAATCATGTTTCAAATTATGCCTCCTCGAGGATCTGACTATCGTAGAAAATCTTTGGACCCTTTTTCCTACTTAAGGAAAATGTGGAGGGAACTCACCCTATTTATAAAGTGCAGACCCAATTTAGGGTCCCTGCTCTTGACTGTACTACTCCTTGTGGGGTTTCACCGGTACCTACTAGTCCTCTTCAAGCTTCCTGTGCTGGTGATTCTTATGCTCGTCACCTTAGGGATATATTTCTATTTTGGAGTTCCATCAGTCTATTGATATGCTTTCCTAGTTGGTGGCATCCTAGTCCCATCAGTCTGATCGTGTTAGTCCTATTGTTAGTTCATCTGAGGTCACTAAGGTTGGCCAATTTATGAGGATAAATTTCCCAATATTTAAAGGCTCTAAGGTTAAGAAGTATCCTCAGGGGTTTATTGATGAGATGGAGAAGATCTTTTGGGTTATGGATGCAACTGATTCAAAGGGTATGGAGTTTGCTACCTATGAATTAAAGATGTGGCTTATTAATGGTATGAGGAGTGGAAAGCAATGAGGGGTGATGATGTTGAAACGTCAATGTGGAATGACTTTTTCAATGCTTTTTGACATGACCCAAACTTCAGACCATGTCGTATAGGCACATCAAGCTCACATGAACTGGAGGTCGCCCTGATAACCCAACCTAATCGTCTCAACATACCATAGGAGTCGGAGAAGATCCAACTCACAAATTTGAATAGAAGAAATAATAACATAAGTCAAAATTATATTCATTATAATGACTACACCTAAGTTCACTTTTGTTCATAATACCTCTATACAAAACTGAGGTTAATAAATATATGTGTCGGGACAAGCCCCCGACTATATCCAAACCAAGTCTTAAAGAGACTAAGCCTAAAGATAAGGACTAAGAGATGAAGGCCTTCCAGACGTAAAGAAGCTCACCCCTTCAAGTCAATGCATGAATTGCTTGATCATCTAATCATTGCAAAGGAAAAGAAAAAAATGATTCGGCATATACATCATGTGAGGACATACCATCTGGAGACGGTTAGTGGTTGGAACGCTAGCATATAAGTCAAGGATAAGTGATAAGATGATATCATCAACCAACAACAAATCAATATATCATATTTTATCCTATTCACACACTTATCCACACATATACATATACCATATATCAACCAAGATATCAAGGTTCATCAACATTCTCAAATATTCATTCATTAGATATAAAGTAGAGGCCTACCACCTCCCACACTTATAGATTCATCATGTATAATACACCAAGGACTTTAGCCACATTCACATTATCAATAGATCGGGTACTTCCCCCATGTACACATGTTCAATATACTATGGACTTTATCCACACACGACATCACTCTACAAGGGACCTTACCCAAATAATTAAGCCATTCAAACAAGGGACTTTACCTACACACACAGGTGGACTTTACCATAAGCTATAGGTGGACTTTACCATAATCCATTAGTGGACTTTACCATAAGCCTTAGGTGGAATTTATCATAAGCCTCTTCATAAGGTGAGGTGCTTTGACCTTAAGAGCTCATCTTATACAACGAACTTTAGCATACATTTTCATTAGGTAAGGGACTTTAAATCCAAGCCATATCATGGCCAAGGTCATTTACCCAAAAGTCATCATTACCATCATTTGTTGACATTTGGTACTTTACCCTCTTATATATGCATCAACACACATTTAATACAACATTTAGGGACTTTAGCCATTTTTTCAATTTCAACACTATACAAGACCTCATGGTTATTATGGGATCCTTAATTGCTGGATCATATCAATAGGGTAATACCTTCTCTTAGTTCAGTTATAGAATTCCATTCATGGTCATACAGACCCACCCAAGTTATTTACCTTTCATTAGCAATCTATTACCATATTCCTACCACACTTGGGTTCTATGCACAATTCATGTTCATCCTCATACCTAGGGACTTTACTATCACAACCCGACCCGAGGTCCTGGATGCGATAGGTATCCTAAACCATGAAGGCCTAAGAGACCCTTGTAACTCCCTAACCCACTAGTGATATTGTTCGCTCTGTACCCAGGCTCGCACGGCTTTAAAATGCATCACTAGGGAGTAAGGCTTTTTTACTTATATACCAAGCATTTTTCCTATGTTTTGATGATGTTGGACTCCTTCGTAAGTTAGGGTGTTACATACACCCCTCGATGGACTTAGCATCCTCGCTGAGGCTTGCCCTACTAAATGAGATTTTCCTATACTCAGGACTGAGGTTTGCCCCACCTTATTGGGATTTTCCTACACAGTTTGAACTCTGGCCTACATTGATAGGGATGACACAGGAGCGACTTTGATACCATTTTGTCATAACCCGACCTGAGGTTTTGGCTATGATGGGCATCCCAAAACAGGAAGTCTTGAGATACCCCTATAACTCCCCAACCCATTACTGATATTGGCTGCTTTGGGCCCAGACCTTCTTGGCTTTAAAATATATCACTAGAGAGTATGTCTTTCTTACTTATATACCCAGTATCCCTCCTGTGTTTTGCTGATGTGGGACTACTTCCTAAGTTGGGGTGTTATGTTTACCCTCACATTAGCCATCAACCAACAAGGTTTCCAATTTTATAATACATGGTTCATAATACCTTCATAAGTTCATTCAACAGTCATTCATAGTAACTTGGTCCATTTCCCTAGCTCAATACATTATAAACATGCAACTAATCATTTCACTCAGACATTTAATCATCAAGCCTAGGGTTAATTAATACTCTTATTTTTAAAAAAAATACAACAAGAACCCTTATATTCAACTTACCATCAAATACACGTATTAACACAAGTATATACAAGAATCATCATCATTCATTTTTAGGGGTCAAATCCCTTTTTATCTGATTCAAAACCACCATGTACATTTACTAATTCAAGTGTGAAATACATGGGTTTAGAGTTATTTATAGAGGGGAAGAGATATATTCCTTAAGAATCTTGAATCACCAACAATCTTCACTTTTCTTTCTTTCTATAAGATGAACACCTTTAAACCCTAGCCTCCAATCTTGTTTCCAAGATCTTTTAAAGTATTTAGGATGTTTATGCCTTGCAAATGAAGACTTAGAAGGCTACCAAGACTTATATAGGTCAATTAATTAGGATTTTAGGTGATGGAAATGACCAAAAGGTTCTTGGTTAGAATCTGGAAAATACACACGTGTAGGGTATGACTCCCCCTTACGATTCACTTGGCAATCGTTACCTAGGGTACAAGTGGAATATTAACTCATAACCTAGCCTTCTCTTAGATCAGCCACACTATTTTGGGTACGAAAATAGACCTTGAAGTCATAACCAAGGGATACGACTCACCCCCTAAGTCGTATACTCAACTCGTGACCAAAATAGTCCACTTTTAGGTTACGTTTCCCAATATACAGTTGAGTAGTTTATGACTCCTAAGAATGGTTATGACCAAAGGATGACCTTGTTATATAAAGGATATTATATTAACCTAAATTACTTCCTATGATATGAAATAAAAGGTCCTAGTGGGAACGATTCGTGACCTAGGGTATGACTCAAGTACCCTTAACTGTATCCACTCCAGAGACATCAAAGAGGTTGTTGTCCTCTTCAAGGGTTCAAGTCTAAGTTCTTCAACTCTCTTCCAACTTAATAGGTAAGTAAAGATGTAATTTAACACATCAATATGCACCTAAAAAGTCCTTAAACAAGTTGGAAACAACACACAACAAGGATACAACACAACACTTATGATTTATAAGTCCATGTGATATCTAGTATGCATTTTGATGAGTATTAACTTTAGATTTGATTATGGGTCATTAAACCCTACTTGAGGTTTTAGTTTGAGAACATTGAGAAAGTTTTAACCTTAATGGTCGTAGTTGCTTTGAAATCCACTTTACCAAATATGACTATAGATTTTATTGTTAGGTTCTTATGAACCATGAGATTATTTTAAAGTGGATTTCCATGAATGAGAATAGCTAATGAAAAAGAGTAGTATTTAGCACCGTGTTGGGTAAGTTATTATGGATTCATACCCTAGAACTACATGCCACCATAGAATTGAGATTAAGGGGCCTAAGGCCGAGATAAGTGATCATTGAGTTGAGGTTATACTCCGTAGAAAGAGTATGACGCCTCTCCCCAACATGAGGTTTCATCCTTAGGAGGATAAGATGTTGGAATCCATGTAGCTCGCATGGTTTATGTCGGTTATGAGAACCTCCCTTGAGAGAGAAAATTTTTCCAAAAGCTTTGAGATAAGTGATTTTCCCTAATAGTAAGATTTTAAAAATAGTTTCTTGAAGTAAAATTTTCTCAAGAACAAAGTAGTTTTCTCAACTAGTAAGAGTTATAGAATTCCGAGTTCCAAGTGTATTGAGTTTAAAAGAGTTCTAAGTTCTTGAGCATTAAAGAAGTTTTACTCTCCATGAGATATATGCATGAGTTGGAAAGTATTGTTTAAATCTTTCTTTAGTCTTGGAATAATGAGAATAAGATAAGCGTTCAGATTTTTAAAGATAAAGTATAATGACTCACGAGATTTGTTTTACATGCTTCATTCTACATGATTTATGAGCTTATTATATTAGAATTATTCAAGCTATTCATTCATATTTGCATGCATAATTTGATTAAAGAGCATGGATATTTTTTTATGTAGATGCATACACCCCCATATACTCAGTACATTCCCAAGTGCTGATCCACATACACGTCTATGTGCTACATTGTCTTATAATGTAGGTTCAGGTGCTCAGTCTCAGCCTCATTAGTGATTTTTGAGTACTTTTTTCTACATCTCTATAGTGGTGAGTCCTCATGGTTCGGGGACTAATCTTCAAACATTTTAGTGTTTTAGTAGACATATTATTGCTTTCAGTTCAATTTGAGTCAGTTGGGGACCTGTCCCAAAGTCTCTCTAGTAGACTTGAGTAGTAGAGGCTTTGTCAGACTAGTTATTAGATTGTTAGTATGATGAGATTTCTAGTATTGTGGTCGTTTGGACCAAGTATTTTCTTCGTGTTTTCTATTATTTGATACGACAGTGCCAATGTTTTATTTATTTCTTCTCAAAATGAGTTATTTTATGTAGTGACAGGCTCAAAGAGTTAGCTTAGGGATACTTTAGCCTTAATCCCCGTGTGATGTCTCGGAAGGATATTTCTGGTCGTTATATAAGCGTGTCTTCTCTAAAATCAATTAACACTACTCCATTTGCTAAGAATGGAAGCCCCAAGATAATTGGTATCTGTTCTTCTGCCTCAAAATTAAGAATAATAAAGTTAGCAGGAATAACAAATTTACCAACCTTAATGCGGACATCCTTAATTATTCCTTCCGGATATGCCTTGATTCTTATGCTAGCTGCAAAACCAAGATGGTCGATCTAGGCTTTCCCGAGCCTAATTTTTGAAACAGAGATAGGGGACCAAATTTATTCTATCCCCGAAGTCTCTTAATGCATGGACTACTTTACTTCCAATTTGGATAGGGAGAGTAAATTTCCCTGGATCTCTCAATTTCTTGGGAATTTTCTATGTCATTACCACAGTACACTCTTCAATGAGTGTTATCGCCCCCTCATCCTGAATTTTACCTTATTAGCCACCACATCCCTCAACTACCTCAAAAACTTAGGCATACCCTGCGAAACCTAACAAAGGTAATTTAATGTCAAGTCCCCTCCGAATGTGTCAAAGATCTTTTATAACATGGCATCCTCCTTCGCTTTTATTTGCCTCTAAGGGAAGGGTAGACGCAGCAACTTCTTCTTCTTTAGTTCAACAACTTTTTCTTTCAATTACTCAAACTTCTTTAAATTTTCAGCAACTGTATCATTTACCTATTGGGTCACCACATCAGTGTTCACCTCTTTGGTTGCCTTTCGAGGTCCTCCTTAAAGCTCTTTACCACTTCTCAAGGTGATTGTCATTAACTTCTTTGGATTTTCTATATCTACTGGAAATCCACCTAGTGGCCTAGTATTCAATGCTTGTGACAATTGGCCCAGCTGCAACTCTAAACTTTTTTTGGCCGCATGCTAAGTTTTCATGTCCGCATTAAATTATGTTTTACTAGCTAGAATCTTCTTCAATATCGCTTCCATGTTACTAGTTGACTGATTAGTTTGGGCCTATGGTTTCTAAATTTATTATTGTTGGGCCTTCCACGGCTAAATCTGCCACTTTATGTTGTCGGCATTACCATAATTTGGCCTCTACGCATTGCCCACATTATCACTAATTTTGGATTTGGATCACACATAGCCACTAAGTAGCCACTATTACCGCAAACTTCATACCAACCTGTAGCTTATTGGATGGCATTGACAATGGCTGCAGGTGGAGGATCTCCCATTTTCAGGCAGCTGAACGAAGTGTTTATCATATTCTACAATGCTTCAACCTGAGTTGATAAGATCGTGAATTGGTCCATATCTAACACACCCGCAATTCTTTTCTTGGCACTTTTAGAATTTGAGTGCCATTTGGGATTTCCTTGCGTTATGTAGTTTAATAATATGTACCGCTCATCATAAGTCAACTCCAGCACTTGACCACTTGCAGCTAAATCTAGTAAAATTTTTATATTATGATCTAAAGATTCTACAAAAGTATTAAAAAGTACCTCATTAGATTGTTCATGATATGGACAATCTTGAAAAATGGTCTTGAATCATTCCAAAGTGTGATATAGATTTTCATTGTGCTTCTATTTGAAGCACACTATCTCACTACGAAGTCTCGCAGTCCTGCCTGATGGAAAGAATCTGATAAGGAGCTTCTTGGCTAAGTCATCCCATGATATGATTTCATAGGCTGGTTCCCTATTCAACCACCTTTTAGCTTCCCTGAAAAATGAATGGGCAAACGTGTCAGCCTCACAAAATCTGTATTCACCCAAGTTGGAATGAATGTATCTATAAGCTCTATGAAAGTCTGCAAGTGGATTGTGGATCCTCATGTGAAAGCCCTATAAATTGTCCACTGCTAATACAATGTTGCATTGTTACTAGTTGACTGATTAGTTTGGGCCTGTGGTTTCTGAATTTATTATTGTTGGGCATTCCATGGCTAAATCTGCCACTTTATGTTGTCGGTATTACCATAATTTGGCCTCTACGTAGTGCCCACATATATCACTGATTTTGGATTTGGA
This sequence comes from Capsicum annuum, assembly GCF_002878395.1. Classification (NCBI taxonomy): domain Eukaryota; kingdom Viridiplantae; phylum Streptophyta; class Magnoliopsida; order Solanales; family Solanaceae; genus Capsicum; species Capsicum annuum. The sequence goes on along the minus strand of NC_061122.1, from coordinate 126,742,115 downwards.
TCACACATAGCCACTAAGTGGCCACTATTACCGCAAACTTCATACCAACCTGCAGCTTATTGGATAGCATTGACTATGGCTGTACTGAGGATCTCCCATTTTCAGGCAGCTGAACAAAGTGTTTATCATATTCTCCAATGCTTCAACCTGAGATGATAAGACCGTGAATTGGTCCACATCTAACACACTCGCAATTTTTTTCTTGGCACTTTTAGAATTTGAGTGCCATTTGGGATTTCCTTGTGTTATGTAGTTTAATAATTTGTACTGCTCATCATAAGTCAACTCCAGCACTTGACCACCTGCAGCTAAATCTAGTAAAATTTTTATATTATGATCTAAAGATTCTACAAAAGTATTAGAAAGTACCTCATTGGATTGTTGGTGATATAGACAATCTTGAAAAAAGGTCTTGAATCATTCCAAAGTGTGATATAGATTTTCATCAGGCTTTTATTTGAAGCACACTATCTCACTGCAAAGTCTCACAGTCTTGCATGATGGAAAGAATCTGATAAGGAACTTTCTAGCTAAGTCATCCCATGATATGATTGAATAAGTCGGTTCCCTATTCAACCACCTTTTAGCTTACCTGAAAATGAATGGGTAAACGTGTCAGCCTCACAAAATCTGTATTCACCCAAGTTGGAATGAATGTATCTATAAGCTCTATGAAAGTCTGCAAGTGGATTCTGGATCCTCATGTGAAAGCGCTATAAATTGTCCACTGCTAATACAATGTTGCACTGTTACTAGTTGACCGATTAGTTTGGGCCTGTGGTTTCTGAATTTATTATTGTTGGTCCTTCCACGACTGAATCTGCCACTTTATGTTGTCGGCATTACCATAATTTGGCCTCTACGCATTGCCCACATATATCACTGATTTTGGATTTGGATCACACATAGCCACTAAGTCGCCACTATTACCGCAAACTTCATACCAACCTGCAGCTTATTAGATGGCATTGACTATGGCTGTAGGCTGAGGATCTCCCATTTTCAGGCAGCTGAATGAAGTGTTTATCATATTCTCCAATGCTTCAACCTGAGTTGATTATACCGTGAATTGGTCCACATCTAACACACCCGCAATTTTTTTCTTGGCACTTTTAGAATTTGAGTGCTATTTGGGATTTCCTTGTGTTATGTAGTTTAATAATCTATACTGCTCATCATAAGTCAACTCCAGCACTTGACCACCTGCAGCTAAATCTAGTAAAATTTTTATATTATGATCTAAATATTCTACAAAAGTATTAAAAAGTACCTCATTGGATTGTTGGTGATATGGACAATCTCGAAAAAGGGTCTTGAATCATTCCAAAGTGTGATATAGATTTTCATCAGGCTTTTATTTAAAGCACACTATCTCACTGCAAAGTCTCGCAGTCTTGCATGATGGAAAGAATCTGATAAGGAACTCTCTAGCTAAGTCATCACATGATATGATTGAATAAGTCGGTTCCCTATTCAACCACCTTTTAGCTTACCTGAAAAATGAATGGGTAAACGTGTCAGCCTCACAAAATCTGTATTCACCTAAGTTGGAATGAATGTATCTATAAGCTCTATGAAAGTCTGCAAGTGGATTCTGGATCCTTATGTGAAAGCACTATAAATTGTCCACTGCTAATACAATGTTGCACTGTTACTAGTTGACCGATTAGTTTGGGCCTGTGGTTTCTGAATTTATTATTGTTGGTACTTCCACGACTGAATCTGCCACTTTATGTTGTCGGCATTACCATAATTTGGCCTCTACGTATTGCCCACATATATCACTGATTTTGGATTTGGATCACACATAGCCACTAAGTCGCCATTATTACCGCAAACTTCATACCAACCAACAGCTTATTGGATGGCATTGACTATGGCTGTAGGCTGAGGATCTCCCATTTTCAGGCAGCTGAATGAAGTGTTTATCATATTCTCCAATGCTTCAACCTGAGTTGATAAGACCGTGAATTGGTCCATATCTAACACACCCGCAATTTTTTTCTTGGCACTTTTAGAATTAGAGTGCCATTTGGGATTTCCTTGTGTTATGTAGTTTAATAATCTATACTGCTCATCATAAGTCCACTCCAGCACTTGACCACCTGCAGCTAAATCTAGTAAAATTTTTATATTATGATCAAAATATTCTACAAAAGTATTAAAAAGTACCTCATTGGATTGTTGGTGATATGGAGAATCTCGAAAAAGGTTCTTGAATCATTCCAAAGTGTGATATAGATTTTCATCAGGCTTCTATTTGAAACACTCTATCTCACTGCAAAGTCTCGCAGTCTTGCATGATGGAAAGAATCTGATAAGGAACTTTCTGGCTAAGTCATCCCATGATATAATTGAATAAGCCGGTTCCCTATTCAACCACCTTTTAGCTTCCCAGAAAAGTGAGTGGTCTAACGTGTCAGCCTCACAAAATCTGTATTCACCCAAGTTGGAATGAATGTATCTATAAGCTCTATGAAAGTCTGTAAGTGGATTGTGGATCCTCATGTGAAAGCCCTATAAAATGTCCACTGCTAATAAAATGTTGCACTGTTACTAGTTGACTGATTAGTTTAGGCCTTTGGTTTCTGATTTTATTATTGTTGGGCCTTCCACGGCTGAATCTGCCACTTTATGGTTTTGGCATTACCATAATTTGGCCTCTACGCATTGCCCACATATATCATTGATTTTGGATTTGGATCACACATAGCCACTAAGTGGCCATTATTACTCCAAACTTCATACCAGCCTGCAGCTTATTGGATGGCATTGACTATGGCTGTAGGCTGAGGATCTCCCATTTTTAGGCAACTGAATGAAGTGTTTATCATATTCTCCAATGCTTCAACCTGAGTTGATAAGACCGTGAATTGGTCCACAACTAACACACCCGCAATTTTTTTTTGGCACTTTTAGAATTTAAGTGCCATTTGGGATTTCCTTGTGTTATGTTGTTTAATAATATGTACTGCTCATCATAAGTCAACTCCAGCACTTGACCACCTGCAGCTAAATCTCGTAAAATTTTTGTATTATGATCTAAAGATTCTACAAAAGTATTAGAAGGTACCTCATTGAATTGTTGGTGATATGTACAATCTCGAAAAAAGGTCTTGAATCATTCCAAAGTGTGATATAGATTTTCATCAGGCTTCTATTTGAAGCACACTATCTCACTGTAAAGTCTCGCAGTCTTACCTGATGGAAAGAATCTGATAAGTAACTTTCTGGCTAAGTCATCCCATGATATGATTGAATAGGCCGGTTCCCTATTCAACTACCTTTTAGCATTCCTAAAAAGTGAATGGGCAAACGTGTCAGCCTTAAAAAATTTGTATTCACCCAAGTTGGAATGAATGTATCTACAAGCTCTATGAAACTTTGCAAGTGGATTATGGATCCTCACGTGAAATCCCTATAAATTGTCCACTGCTAATACAATGTTGCACTGTTACTATTTGACTGATTAGTTTGGGCCTGTGGTTTCTAAATTTATTATTGTTGGGCCTTCCACGGCTGAATCTGCCACTTTATGTTGTCGGTATTACCATAATTTGGCCTCTACGCATTGCCCACATATATCACTTATTTTGGATTTGGATCACACATAGCCACTAAGTGGCCACTATTACTGCAAACTTCATACCAACCTGAAGCTTATTGGATGGCATTCACTATGGCTGTAGGCTGAGGATCTCCCATTTTCAGGCAGCTGAACGAAGTGTTTATCATATTCTC
>NC_061122.1:126623180-126735374 GCF_002878395.1 Capsicum annuum | reverse complement strand
TGTATTCACCCAAGTTGGAATGAATGTATCTATAAGCTCTATGAAAGTCTGCAAGTGGATTGTAGATCCTCATGTGAAAGCCCTATAAATTGTCCACTGCTAATACAATGTTACACTGTGTTGTGATTTAACTCTAAATTCCCCCAGTAGCTGGACTCTGAATAGGGGAAGTCAAGTTCTTAGGAAGTGGAACTGGGATTTCCCTAACTGTCCTGCGGGCTGCTTGTTCCTTTACTATTGGAGTAGGAGCTGCTTGGTCTTCTTTTATTAGTGGAAATTGGAGATAGATTGTGTCTCTACTTTGTTGATGGAAGTGTCGTTTGGGTTTGGGTCATGGTTCAACCAAATCCCTATTCCTTGCCAGCTTCCTAACCTTAAAACTTTTTTCCTGCAATCAAAAAACCAAGACCAAGAGTCAAAACAGCAAATAAATAAAAAAGTAAAACTAAAATAAACAATTACCAATTACAACTCCCCGGCAACGGTGCCAAAAACTTGACTGCGCCCAAGTGCACACGCAAGTGTACGTGGTCTTATCAAGTAGTAAAGTGGCCTTCAATAAGCCAAGTATAGATCCCATAGAGACTTGATTCAACAATAATTCTATCTTAGTTCACAATTTAGATTCAAATATTGTAAGAGTAACCAAAAGAGAGTTTGGAATTTATAAGTGAAGTAAACAATGCGGGAATTAAAGATCTTGAAACAATCAATGAGAGAAAACCCAAGGTTAAAGCACTTTGACAATGATACTACGTCTTGAAATTTCATTCATTAACTCTCTTATATTGGTTGTAGATTCATAGGGTTAATTGCATGATTATGGTCTCCCGAGCTCTAACCATTTACCTAATTTGAATATTACAACTACATCGTTGAGCGGGGATGCAATATTCCAATTGAGTGTTTTAAAGCTATCATCCAATGGGTAAATCAAGTAAAACTACTAAGTACATCCCTGTCCTAGGTTCTAGGTTTAATTCTTTATTTTATAAATGAATAAAACCCCTACTTTGTTCATCTCCATGTTCTATCCCCTATTCCCTATCCCGAGATCAAAAGGTAGACAATTGATATATTCTAAGGGTCATGAATCCTTAAAATAGTTAAATCAAAGATGAACACACAACCAATATTGATAAGCAAAATTAATGAACTTAATTCAAAATAACAGTAATCATGTCTTTGGCTTTAACACCAAAAAAGAGTGTTTCACCATGCAGAGTCATAATCGTAATCACAAAATAGTAATTAATGACTAAAAACATGAATGAACAAAATAAAAATAATAAAAATGTAATGAAGAAGTTGTGGCTGCCCTTTGCTCTCCAAAGTATGCTAAAAGATGTGTAAAAACGTGATTCTACGTGTATTTATAGTATAGGAGTAAGCCAATTCCGTGTTGGACAAGAAAACATTTAATTATTGAGCCCCCGATTGGGTAGGGAATCACCCTGGGTTTAGCCCCACTGCAGGCAAGTTGTCATCTCCAAATCGCCCTAAGCCTCTGGAATTTGTATTTCAGAATTTTTCTAAGGCAAGGGAGAACCAAAATGAGCCCGCGCTGTTAGGACCATAACACGCTAGTTGGTTACTATTTTTTGCATCTTCTGAATACAATGGTATTTTAAAATCATCCATTGGCAACTTCTTCAGTCTACACGTGCCCAAGATATTCCAGGGGTCCAAAAGTGTATCAATTGCGTATTGTGCCTTCGCTGAGCCATTCCGAGCCTTTTTTAGTTGTTCCCATTTGATTTGAATCTTGTATATCCTTCATATATCATAATAATCCAGTATCCAAGATCTATACCAATAAACACAATAATTTAAATCTCAAAACAACACAACATCTAACACGACAAACTAGAAATGCGAGTTAAGCATAGGCTAATTTCACTTTGATCTTTAACTAATTGTTTTGACCCTTGGCTTGATCCAATTGACCCTTGAGCATTATAAACAAGTTGTTTCACATATAATTACACATAAAAACCATTTGTAATAATTTAAAAACTATACAATCCACCGGAATCAACTAGACAAGCACCTAGTTCAAGCTAGTAACACTAGTTTTCCGGGTTGAACTCTAAATGAATCATTTAGGTATAAACTTGTTTGAAACTCACTTTAAACATTATAAACACATGATTTAACATTTTGATACACATTTATCTCATTATAAACTCATATACCACACAAATCATTCTAAAAACAAGGCTAAAAAGGCTAGAGTAGTGACTCTAGAATGCATAAATACACCTCACAACACCACCCCACACATAAAGCCTTGTTCATCCTCGAACAAATCTTTACTATCAAACCTTATGAGCTGGAGATTATACACTTCTACTACATGCCAAACACTCAAGCTAGTACTACAATGACAACATGAAATGCAAGTTTATACACTAAGCATGTTATTTACACAATTGATAGCTCATGATTAATACTCCAAAACATCCTAACCTCAAGAATTGACACACCTAGTTGGCAAAATAATGCTTATCATTCAATAAAGGATATCATACAAATCACCCACATTCCACAAACATGTACCCCTCACAACAAGATAATTACCCATAATCACTCATAATTAAGAAATTCATAACATGATGGGTACAAGAATCAAATAATGTATTTTATTTCACAAGTGTGATGCTACAATTGCTTAATTAGAAGGGATTTTTTAGGGATCAAACCCATGAGGACCCGAATTTGCATTTAAAGAATTTTTTAGAAGTTTGTTCTCCCTTTAATATTGCACACATATCCTAAAAGTCCATCCAATTGTGCCTTTTCCTATTTCTCATACGGGAAAAACGGTGCTGTCTTATAGAGTCTTTCTTAAGTCAATGCTTCCCACCTTTGAAAATGTTACAATTATGGGATGAAATCATTAATTTCTGATCACTAATTCCATTAAGAGTCGTGGTATGAAGCTTAGGAAGATGCGAGGAGAAACTCTTACAGTTCCCTAACCATGAGATGCCAGAAAAGATACTTCTCCAAATTTTTTATAGGGTATTAGACCATCTCAACAAAGACATAGTGGACAATACATCCAGTGTATCACTCATTAAATCATCCTATAGGGTCACATCAAAGGTATTACATCAAGTAGCAAGTTTGTCTAGGGATTAGAATATGAAGGATGTTGTAGTGGTCGTGGGGGCTCTCTCCTCATCCTTTGTGTACAAAGATGAAAAAAGTCAAGAGGAGGAAAGAGATGAAAACATGATCAAGGTAATTTCACACCTTGATCTCCTTACTAAACATATGTTAGGAGCCCTAATTTAAAGTGTAAATGTTATAAATGCAAGTGAGGCTAAGAAATGCGAAAGTGCGGAGGAAGAGATGCTTGATGACAAATTAAATGTGTTTCCTAAATATTCAGAGGGTTTCCACCTTTCCTTTAAAGGAAAAGTTGAGAATTAATATCGAAACCATGAAATTTAGAGCATGACACAATGCGAAAAGAAAGGGTACATCAATGAAGAAATTTTATCTCGGATCTTGATAGGTGTTGAGAGGACCGACCTAATGGTTAAAAAAATGCAAAGTGAATTTTCCATGCTCCACCAAATGGTTGAGTCCTGATCAACCACCATCCAAAAACTAGAGGTAAAGTTGAATTAAATATCGAGGTATCTCATGGAAAGACAAAATGAAGAAATGCCAAGTGGGAAGGCAACAAATACTATGGTCAATCGGGATGGAAAAAGTCTTGGAAATAGTATTGAGTTTGTTAATTCTAGTAAAAAAGAAGATGATGAGAAAACAAAGGCAAAGAGAAAGAATTCCAATGATTATGAGCCAAAGCCAAGTAGGATTGTGGTCAAAAAGTCAAAGATAAATGAGTACCAATTTGTCTCTGTACTGTCAGGAAATATTTCTCCCACTTTACCTAAATGGTTCACACAAAAGGGAGAAAATGCAATGTTCAACAAGCTCTTTGATAAATTTAGCAACCTATCAATTAATATTCCTCTAATTGAGAATTATGCAAGATATATTAGGGTATTCTAAATTTATGAACGATTTGGTATAAAAGAAGCAGCTTATGAAGGATAAAATAATAGAAATAATACATCATTGTAGTGCTATTATGTCAAACACATTGTGTAAAAAGAAAAAAGACCCTGGTGCTTTTACAATTCCATGCACCTTTAAATTTTTCAAGTTTGCAAAATCATTGTGTGACCTTGGAGCAAGTGTTAAACTAATGTCATATTACATATTCCACAATCTCGGATTAGGGAAGGCACAACCTACCACAATGAAATTGATTATGGAAGACCGGTCCATAATAAGCCAATGGAAGTTCTTCATGATGTTCTAGTGAAAGTTGTCTGGTTTATCTTGTTGATTTTGTGATCTTGGATTGTGCATTGGATATTAAAGTTCCTATAATACTTAGGAGGCTATTCTAAGCCACTGGGAAGGCCTTTGTGGATGTAGAATCGATGAGATAAAGTTTTAATTAAATAATGAGGAGGTGTCCTTCAACACATATAAATCCATGAAGCAATCGATAGATTTACAAGTCATCTCAGTAATTGATATAATTGTTGGGGAGGTGACAAATCATGTTAATGTAAGCTTGTTGGATGATCCTTTGGTAGGAGTGTTATAGAATTACGAAAAGGAAAAAGTGGGAGAATTTGATGAGGTGGTTGCATCTATAATAGGACTTGGATCTTATACTAAGAACCGATAAAGTTGGACCTTGATCTTAGAGACCATGAGACCCCACCAGCAAAACCATCCATTCTTGATCAACCTAAAATTGAATTGAAGCCTTTTCCACCCCAACTTAAACATGTGTTCTTGGGGGATGGAGACACGTTTTTATCATTATTACAAGTGACCTTGAGCCCTCTCAAGCAAAAGCTTTGAAGTTGGTGATGAAAAGGTTCATTCGAGCCATTGGATAGAAAATTGTAAATATCATAAGAATAGCCCCTGACATTTGTTCCCCACAAAATCAAGCTAGAAAAAAATCATGTACCAAGTGTGGAACATCAAAGGAGGCTAAATCAACCCATACAAGAGTTGGTAAACAAATAAATCATAAAATGGCTTGACGCGGGAGTAATCTATCGAATATCCAATAGCACTTAGGTGAGTCCAGTGCAATGTGTTTTAAAGAAAGGTGGCATTATGATAGTTGAAAATAAAAATAATGATCTTATCTCCATCCGATCGGTTGCTGAGTGGAGAGTATGAATGGATTACTGGAAGTTGAACTCATAGACGAAAAAAGACCATTTTTCGAAGCCTTTTATGGACCAAATATTAGATAGGTTAGTCGGACGAAGATGTTATTGCTTCGTATAAGGATATTCGAGACACAATCAAATTTTTATCGCCCAAAGGACCAAGAGAATATGAATTTTAGTTTCCCATATGGTACATTCTCATTCAAGCGAATGCCCTTTGGGTTATGCAATACCCCGACAACTTTTCAACATTGCATTGTGTCAATCTTTGCTGATATGGACGAAGATTCAATGGAGGTTTTAATGGATGATTTCTCAGTGGTGGGGAACTCATTTCAATCATGTCTTGAGCATGTGAGCAATATTCTTGAGAGATATATAAAAACCAACCTTGTTCTAAATGAGGAAAAATATTATTTCATGGTCAAGAAGGGTATTGTATGGGGCCACAAGATATTGGGGAAAGTAATATAAGTTGATCAAGCTAAGGTAGAGGTGATTTCCAAGTTACCACCTCCTATTTTCATAAAGGGTGTTTGGAGTTTTTTTGGACATTCCATATTTTATCAACGTTTTATCAATGATTTCTCCAAAATAACTCATCTAATGCAAAAACTCCTTCAATATGAGATGAAATTCAAATTTAATGAGGCATGCTTAAAATTCTTTGATCATCGTAAGGCATTGCTTCTTTTGGCTCTCATCATAGCAGACCCAGATTGGTCATCCCCTTTTGAAGTAATATGAGATGCAAGTCAAATTACATTGGGTGTGTTGTTAGGTCAATAAAGGGAAAAGCTCTTTCATCCTATCTATTATACGAGCAAGACCTTGAATGGTGCTCAATGCAACTACAATGTTATCAAGCAAGAGTAGTCAGAGGTTGTATATGCTTTCAAAAAATTTCATGCCTACTTGTTAGGTACGAAAGAGGTGGTGCAGAATGATCATGCCACCCTTAAGTACCTCATAGAAAAGAAACAATCAATGTTGTACCAAATTTAATGGATTTTTCTCTTTCAAGAATACAACTTCGAGGTAAAGGACTGAAAAGGGTACAAAAACAAAGTGTCCAACCATCTCTCATGTCTTAAGGGTAATCATGAAATGCATAGAGAAATTAAAATCGATGATGGTTTTCCCGATGAGTTAGTCGTGACTATTAAAGAAAAAATTGCATCGCGGTATGCTGATTCTACCAACTATGTAGCAAGAGGTGTACTCCCTGGAGAGATTATCTTCCATCAAAAAAAGAAGTTTTTGTTTGATTCAAAGAAATATTTTTTGATGAACCACTCATACATTTAGGGTTCGTGGATGGTGTGATTAGGCGGTGCATTATGGAGGTTAAGGTGAATAATATCCTTAAAGCTTGTCATTCCTAACCTTACGGTGGTCACCATGGGGGAATTTGAACTGCTTCCAAAACCCTTTAATGTGGGTATTATTGTCCCTCCATGCATAAGGATGTCATTGAGTTGGTAAAATCGTGTCACCAATGTAAAATGCAAGGTGTATCTCGAGAAGACACGAAATTCCCCTCAAACCAAGCCTCAAAGTTAAACTCTTTGACGTGTACGGGATTGACTTTATGGGCTCATTAGTGAGCTCATTTGAAAATAAATAAATATTGGTGGTGATTTATTAGTTTTCTAAATAGGTAGAATCCATGACACTTCCAAATAATAAGAGCAAAAGTGTTACCTCCTTTTTTAAGAAGTACATCTTTACAAGGTTTGGAACAACGCGTGCCATCACTAGTGATGGAGGCTCACAGTTTTATAATCAAGTATTTGGGGTTCTTCTTTAAAAGTAAGGGGTTAAACACAAATTTGCTACCCCATATCACCCCCAAACGAGTGTCCAAGTTAAAGTTTCAAGTTGAGAAATCAAATCCATACTTGAGAAGACGGTGAATATAGGCTGAACTAATTGGGCAAGGCAACTCAATGAGGCACTTTGGGATTATAGAACGACCTATAAAACTCCAATTGGCATGTATCTCTACCAATTGGTTTTTGTAAAGGCATGTCATTTTCCCATTGATCTTGAGCATAAAGCCTTGTAGGCTTTAAAGAGGTTGAACATGAATTGGGGAGAAAACTATGAAGCGAGGGTCAAAAAACTTCATCAGTTGGAAGATTTTTGACTCAGGGCTAATGAGAGTTTCGCATTATATAAGGAAAAAATGATGAAATGGCATTATGCTCGAATATTATGAAGGGAATTTTATATTGGCGAGAGTGTACTCCTTTACAATTCTCATTTGATACTCTTTGTGGGGAAGCTTCATTCTAAATATTTGGGGCCATTTGTGAATTCTAAAGTTTACCCTAGTGGTTCCATAAATTGGAAGATTATGAGAGAAAGAAGTTTGTAGTAAATGACCAAAGGGTGAAGTACTATAATGTGAAAGGTCCCAGGTGGCCAAGGTGGATTTTGTTTATTTCAAAGAAACTATGTTGTGAAAAATAAGAGTCATGTCGCACCGTTAAATTAGGCATTTAATGGGAGGCAACCCATCCTTGAATCATTTTTTGTTTGTTTTTATGTTTTGTAGGTATTTTAACATAAATTCAATGCCCAAAAAAATAGTGGAAAAATAGATCTGGAACATAGAAGTTATGAAGCAAAATCAAAACAACATAAAAATAGAAGATTTAGGCCAAAGTTACCACAATCATAGTCTGAAGGTTGCGATCGCTTGTTCCACAATCGCAGCATCCGAGAAGAAATATAGTTTTTTCTAAAGAGAGTCCCTTCTAACCCTTGTATTTCTTATGTATACTGTAGTGAGGGCACTTTAGATCCCTAAGTTAGGGGTGTGCGAGACTACCTTTGTTTTGTATTTGTGTAACTTTAGAAGTGCCTTTCCCTATGATAGACAGAGTGACAAAAGTCTTAAGGTAAAAGTCTCATAGATGGGTTTTGAGCCATGGATGTACGGGAAATATGAGTACCTGTGGCATCGAGCCATACATGTATGGGAAGTCTGAGTACCCGTGGCATCTTGGATTTGGGATCGGACTTAAACCTATGGTGAAATATGAGTAGCCATATTGTTTGCCCGGGTGAAAGCCAAAATGTGATTAAAAGGCTTGGATTGGTGCCATAATTACCAAATTACAGTGGTGCAAATACAAAGCAAACACCTCTCTCCATCCAAAAATTTTGAAAAAAAAATCAAGGGCATGGACATGAGCGACCTTGTAACAAAACTTTTTCTCTTCTTATGACTCTATATATTTTTACTTGTGAAAATTGGAGATACTCCATTTTTGTCTCTAGCGGGAGGGTAAATTAAGCCTCTTTGGCAAATTTTTATTCCATGTGTGGTGATCTTTTTTGTCCAAATCTTATGTGTACTTGTACCATCTAAAACTTACCCTATTAGTCTCTCAAGGAAAATTTTGCTTGTACTTGGTTGTTGAGATGATCTTAGTCCATGTTTGTGACATTGGAATTCCACTTTAGCTTAGAAAGCCTACCCTTGTATTGCTGTTATCCCCTAGTCACCCACTTTGAGCCTTTGGATTTTTCTTTGGCAAGCACATTACAAGCCATGAGCCTTTTAATTTTTATCCCTCTTTTGAACCTACCCTCTTTGAACTTAAAATTACAACTTGAGGCTAAAAGCCTAAATTTGTGGTAGTGAAGATTGGATGAGGTAAGTTTGGGCCACGAAGTTGTAAGTGAGAGCCTATAGGATTAAACATTAAGAACAACATATTAAGAAAAATAAATGATCCAATAAAGGAAAGAAAAGCACAAAGGGTGCATGAAAAAGAAATAAAAAGAAATTGGTGAACCAAGGAAATAAAAGTAGGCACATGTGTAAAAAGTGAAAGTAAAAAAAAGTGGTCGATTATCAAAAGTTGGATAGAATAGTATGATATAGATGTTAGAGGAGGGTATAGCCATGTTTCTCCTAAATGGTATCCTACCCTACACCAAACCTACGTTACAAGATCAAAAAGCCCTTCGATATCTCCAACCAAGTGTATTCATTGTAGTGGCGATTGAAAATAGAGGCAAGCCTATGACATGTTACTTGTTAGCATCAAGAGTCCTTGGGAGAGAGAGAGAGTTTTGCACTTAAAATCCCTTGTTGCACATTTGATAACTTAGTGTGTAGAATTTTCTTTCTTGAGAGGAGGCTTGTAAACAAGTTGAGGTAGGTGAATTTGTCATCTCCCAAAAAATGAGGAAAAGGGACTATAATGTAGTTGAGGTCAAAGTTGAGTCATTACTAGAGTATAGGTAGTTGTTGCATGGTTGTTCTTTGTAGTCTATTCCATCCTTGAATATTGCATCTTATATTGAGGGGTGTTGGGAGAATACATTTACCCATGTTCAATGAGTTACTTGTAGTAGTAACTAAGCTTGAAATCATCGTGATCATTAGGGCATCTACTTTGTGAATAAATGTGCATTATCTCATGGTAAGAGGTAGTGTTTCTTAAGGACAAAAAAAGCTTTAAGTTTGGGGCATTGATGAGTGGTGAATTTACCACTTATTTTAACTCAACATTTGTGCACGTTACCATGATTTGAATGTATAAGTGAGACAAATTTATGATTAAATACACAAATTTCCACATTTTGCTAGCATACGGGTCATGAGACAGAAAGATATGGATTTTAGCTAAAATGAATCAAAGGAGAAAAGAAGTGCAACTAGATAACCTAGAGCATAAAAAAGCCTCAGTTACCATAATCATAGTTCTAATCAGTCAAGCCAGGTCAAAGTACCACGATCTCTAGATTCAAACAGCGGTCACATAGCCGTGATTACGAACAAGTTCCTGCGATCGTAACCTAGAGGGAATATAGCCTAGGGGCAGAGATGTAAATTCACAAAACTATCCCCAAATTCGCTTAAGAAGCCCAAACCCTATCACATTGAGGTATGCCCCAATTTTTGTTGAACTTTTCCACCATCTAGTTTCAAATTTGAAGAGAACATTTTAATTGTACTAATTTTGGGGTGAAGAATACATTAGAGTAGCTTCCAAGTGGAGGATTGGCAATTTACATTGAAGATTTGTTGAACCTTCGAGTTTGGATTTGCATTCTCTTTATCTTTCAATAAATCAAATCGATGGAGATTTTGGGTATATCTGCTCTTATTAATTTTATATGTAGATAGTTGTTCCATTAGGGGTTATGTCAGAATAGGGTGAAAATATATGAGGGTTGCGATTATTAGCTTCAATTATTAGTTCATGTTGTTGGGTTTTACAAATTCTTAATGGTAAAATGGAATTTTTTGTGAAAACCTCAAATTTCCTAAATCCCCACATCATCCTTGAAAGAGGAATGTGGGTAATCTAGATCCTACATTATCCTTGAAAGAGGAATGAAAGTGACATAAAAATTTGTGAACAATAAGATAGATAATAGTTATTCCCTTTTGCTGTCTAAGAAATAAGGATAAATTGTGGAATTGATATATCTTGGGCATCATCCTAGAAATAGGGATGCCTAATTGAGGCTTCGTGGTGATTAGTTGACCACACTTATGAGGTATTCAAAACAATTCATGATTGATAGTCTTGTACTTCGTCGAAAGGCTAGTATTAAAATCCTTATCAAAGCCTAACCACGCATGTTTTAACTAAGATTTAAAGTTGATTTTCATGTATCGACATACTAGTTGCCCCTAGTAAAACATAACCCCAAGATCTGTTCCTAATTGATTATGCTCTAATTATTCGCAGCCTCATGTTAGTCTTTTAGAAGTCAAAAAGTAATCATATCAATTTTCAAAAACCTCATAAATACTTGTATCTTAGGTTTGAATTTATCAATCAACTTTCATTTTGAACTCACCCGAGCACCACTCACATTGTTCCTCGTGGATTTCATCCCGACTCAAAGTTGGGTAATATGCTAACAACTATCGTCTTGCACTTAATTTGACATGTGATTTGAGCATTATCATATACGTGCCAGTATCAATATCCCTAGCCATGTCTGAATCAGCATAACCACAAACAATAGTCTTTCCTATACCAAAACATAAACTTGTAATAGATGTTCTACAAAGATATCTCATAATCCACTTCCCAGGATTCCACTGTTCTTTTTTAGATCAGAAATAAAATGGATAACAATACCAATAGTATGAGCAATATCTTATTTCATACAAAGATTTTCATACACCAAACTACCAACAACTAAAGCATAAGGTACTATCTTCATATTTTCCTTCTATCATCACTAGAAGGACACTATTTATTTACCAATTTGAAGTGCATAGATAAAGGAGTATTGAAAACCTTAGACTTATCCATTTTGAACCTTTGAAGTACTTTATACATGTACTTCTCTTTTGATAACCCACAACTTTATTGTGTTTCTGTCACGAATAATCTACATGCCAAGAATTTACCTTCCTGGTCCTAAGTCTATCAAAGGAAAAAAATTACTCAAATCTTGCTTCTTTTTCTGAATCCTTCAAGCATTATGAACAACAACAAGTATGTCATAACCATAAACCAACACAATAATAAAGGCACAATCAGAGAATTTTTGTATAAAAAGAATGGTCTGAAGTAGTCTTCTTAAAGCCCTGCTGATTCATAAAAGAACCAAATTTCATGTACAACTATCTTGGATCTTGTTTGAAACCATATAAGCACTTCTTCAATTTACAAACGCAATTTTGTTTTTCCTTGAGTTCAAAACCCTGTGGCTACTTCATATAAATATCTTCACCTAAGTCTTAACATCCATGTTCTCAACCTCTAATCTAGACTTGTAGCAAAGCTTAAAACCACATGAATATATGACATATTGATAATTGGAGAGAATATCATTTAAAAATCAACTCCCATTTTCTGGTTAAATCCCTTCATAACTAATCTATACATGTACCATTGAATTGGGTTACCATTTCTATGTTTTACCCGCAAGACCCGCCTATTTTTCAAAGATTTTTTGTATTTAGGTAATTTAACTAAATCAAATGTATGATTATCGTGAAAAGATTTGATTTCATCTTTATAGAATCAAACCACCTATAATTTTCTTTATTTTCCATGACCTCATCAAGACTCTCTAGTTCATCCCCTTAATAAAGAGTACATACTCGTTAGGAGAATAACTAGAACAAGGTGTTCTCTCTCTAGAAGAACATTTGAGAGAACTCTCTGGGGAATTAATAACATTGTTTGACAACCACATCACCTTGAACTGGAGAATCAATAGCCTACTCATTTTGAACATGATCACCACCTTCATTATTAACTTAATTTTCATTAATATGAAAATTTTCTTTAAGTGCAATAGTCAAAAGAATTGGATCAGCATCAACTAGACTCTCAATTCTCTAAGAATCAACCTTCTCAATTTGTCAAAATCTTCAATTATTTTGTCTTTAAAGAACATAACATCATGGCTTCTAACAAGTTTCTTCTCAACCTGATCATAGAAACAATAGCCAAATTCATCTTCACCATAACCAATGAAGATACACTACTTATTTTAGAAATCCATCTTTATCCTTTCATCTGTAGAAACATGCGCAAAGGCTTTATGCCTAAAGACTCTAAGATGATCATTAGAAAAATCTTACCATACCAAACTCTGTTAGGGACACTACCATCAAAAGAAAAAGTAGGAGATAAATTGATAGCATACACAGAAATATTAATTTCTTTTGCCCAGATGGAATTTGGCAGCTTAACATCAGAAAGCATACTTCTAACTCTAACAACCAAAGTTCTATTCACCCATATTGCAAAACCATTTAACTATGGAGTGTTCAGAGGATTTTTCTGATTCTGAATAATCAAAATACCTTACACTCTATAATATCAGAGCAGATGCATTTCAATTTCTTCCGTATCTATTTATCAACCATGGCCTAAAAATATTATGACCCTTTGAGTTATTTTTTATAATTCCATTTATTTTCATTTTTTACGCTTCTCCATAGCTTCCCCAAGTCATCTATGACTTGCTAGGGCTGACTAATTGGTTATCGGGCAGTTCGTTTGGTTTTTAGAACCAATTTCCTATTTAAAAGTCTTTGATGATTTGAAATAGCCACTGAGAAAAAACTTTAGTAAATTGATCTCGGATGTATATTCCTACTACTCGAGCAGCTCCAAAATATCCATTTTAAGCTAGGTAGACCTTTGGTTTGGGTCCCAATTGTGATGACTCGAGGATACCCCCTGGTCGTGATATAGTGCTTGAGGACAAAAGTGACCCCAAGAAAACTCATGTACTAGTACCAGCTGAGAGCACTGAATAAAATGGATACTAAAATAGTATATGTAGAAGATAAATTGATGAAATGTGATCCAAAAATAGAATACTGAACTAAAAATAAATAATATGTTTGAAAGACAACTGATAACATCTGAAAGATAAACTGACTGTCTGAACATCTATTCTAAACATCTAAAAGCCTCTAACATGAGGAGTTGATAGGACAGGCCTCTAACTATCTCAGACTGACTTACATAAAAGTAATAGTTGTAAATAACTGAAATAAAAGATATCACCCTCGATGAATAATGTCTCACCACTATTATTGCTGGAAGAATGATAATTTGTCTAAGGATGCTCAGGGAACTGTGCGTTCATGCCTATGTTACAAGAAAACATAGCATAGAGAAAAGTATGTGATCAGTACTTTAAATGTACTGGTACGTGAAGCAAGGACTACTGAAATATAAACTTGTACATGGATGCATGAACATGTAAAACTGAGAATGCAAGAGCAACTATATTATATATTGATATGATCTGAATAACTATTGTCTGAATAACTGAAATAATCTATAAAATGGACTGAATAAATACTGAAATCTGACTACATGGTCAAGAAAACCTGAAGTAAGATAAATTGAGTACTAACTGAAACTGTTGGAGCAATTATGTAACCTACATAAATCATGTAAGCTATCATGGAGTCCAGCATCTGACCCACAATGTGGGGGCTATTCTATCCTTTCCATCAAAGTAGAATTTAAACTAGAGTGATCACTGAACTGAGCCCATATTGGGTAAAGGGAAACTCTCTATAGAGAGGCCCCTAAACCTACGATGGCACATAGTTTCTGGGAAGTAGAATGCCTTAAACCCACACTTTCCTCTCGGTTCTAAATCCTACTTCTAACTGAAAAACACAAAAATACTAACTGATCCATGCACTGATAGCTGATTTACTCACATAAGGTATTTTAAAACTGACAGTGCATACCTAATTTGAAGAAATCATAAACATGTAAAACTAAAAATGATAATATAACATGGAATAATAAATGGTATAAAAAAATCATGAGTTGACTGACTCAATACTTGAAAAGTTTGAAATGCAAGTAAACATGTAGGTATTGGGTGTTCATAACCCGCCAATACTGAATGATAACTAAATTTGCTAATAACATTTAAAATAGTGACATAAAGCCATAATTCAAAGACCCCAAACATGAGATGTTTGAATATTTTGATAAATTTCATGATTACATACATGGGAATAAGTTAACCTTGAAAAATATCATGTTTATACTATTTAAAGCATAATTTGAGAATTTGATATGATATTGACTAAAAATGACATGGGGTTTTAGAATTTCAAGAATGTTGGAGCATGATTCTATAGAGTAAAAGTATTAGAATAACTTGAATGTAAAACAATGAGGAAACATGGATGAATTTCATGATTTACATTGAAATTGATAATAAATTAGAGTAAAAGTCATACTTGAACCAAAAAGAGGGTTTTTAGGCTCAATGGTTGAAAGAAACCCATTAATGAATACCCCACATACCTGAAGTACAAGGTTTTGGGAAATTCTTGAAATTGATCTTGTTCTTAAGAAACCCTAATTGCTAGAAGAACAAGAGAAAATATTTCTCTTTACTTTCTTTGGTGAAATTGACGGTTATGTAGTGATTTGGGGCTTTTGGAGTCTTTTATACCACCCCTTGTGAAGATAAAATGACAAGGGCTTGGCTTTTAAGAGAGTGGAAAAAGACATAAAGGCCTTTGGAAAAACGTGAAGGAAAACATACCGCTAGTTGTTACAACTCAACTTGTGACTTGTAACCACTGGTTACGACTAGTGGTCTGAGTTGTAGCCTAGGATTCTATGTACATTCTTGTTTGACTACGAATTTCTATCTAACTACTAATCATGACTAATTATGGCTCATAGGGTGGAGTCATAGTTAGAAGACGAGGCCTTGGGTCACAAACTGGTTAGGTTACGGGTCTATGTAAAGACTCGTAATGTCTGGTTATGAGTCGTATACTAGACTCATAACCACTGGAGAGGATTCTTCGCCACAAACACTTATGTGACTATGAGTATCTACATATAAATCAAAGGCTCTAATTACTAGTCATGTTAAGATATCACAGTCACTAGGCTCAAGGCGATGGGATTCACTAAAGTGGTTACAAATCACTCGTGATGACTCATCATGAGTGAAAACAATTTTTTACCCTGACTTTTAACCATGGCAGTATTTCCAGGCTCTTAAGTATGAATATGCACAACTTTTTTCCATGGCCTCGGACTGAGATAAGGCTTGAAGAATTGGAAAGCTAACCTCATAGGCTATTTCTTGGGGGGGCTTAGAATATGAATACTCGGGGTATTATAATATCTCCCCCTTGGGATCATTCATCCTTGAATAAAACTAGTTAGGCTGAGAATACTAAGGAAACTGAGGTCGTATAATGAATACTTATGAACTAAAACATGATTAAAACAACTGAGTCTGAGACATGATACATAGACTAAACTGAATTCATGAATACATGCAATGACATTAGGATAGTTATAAAGTTGAGATATAAAATAAGAGAGATTCAATTTAAGATAAACCATTACCTCATACTGGATCTAAATTCATGGAGAAAAGATGAGGATACTTAGCTCACATATCTACTTCTGCTTCCCAAGTAGTTCCCTCAATGGATTGATTTTGCCAAAGAACTTTAACTAGCGGAACTTCATTACTCATCAACCTACGAACTTAATAGTCAAGGATATTATTTAGAACTTCTTCATATGAGAGAATATCTTTCACATCCACACTTCCCAAAGAAACCAGAAAAGCTGAATCACCAGTGTATTTTTTTAGCAAGGAGACATAAAACATTGAATGCACTGATACCAAATCTGCAGGCAGCTCTAGCTCATAAGCTACCTTTCCAAAATGACTCAAAATCCTATATGGGCCAACATAACAGGGACTGAGCTTCACCTTCTTGCCAGATCTCTTCACTATTTTCATGGGCGATAATTTTAAATAACAAAGTCACCAACCTCAAACTCAAGGTCTCTTCTCCTCATATCAGCCTAAGATTTCTAATGATTTTGAATTATCTTTAGCCTTTCATAAACCAACTAAACTTTTTTCATTACCTCACACACTGAATTTTGTCCTATTACCATAGCCTCTTCTGCCTCAAACCAACCAATAAAAGATCTACATCTCCTCCCATAGAGATTTTTAAACGAAGCCATTTAAAAACTTGAATGATAATTATTATTCTAGGCAAACTTAACTAAAGGTAAGTGGTCATCCTAGCTACCCCTAAAGTCAATTACACAAGCCCTCAACATATCTAAGGTCTAAATGGTCCTCTCTGCCTGACCATCTTTCTGAGTATGAAAAGTTGTAACGAGATAAACTTTGGGTACCAAGGCCCTTCTGAAAATCCTTCCAAAAATGAGAGTTAAAATGAGTACCTATATTTGAAATGGTAGACAACAGACCTCATTTAACTTCACTAACCCCATAAGATAGAGTCTAGCATAGTTCTCCGCTAAATACAAAGTAAGAACTGTCAAAAAATGAGCTGACTTAGTCATTGTATCTTTAATAACCTATGCCGACTCATGCTGACGACGTGTACAAGGAAATCCTATCATAAAATCTATGTTCACCACCTCCCACTTCTAAGTGGGGATGATAAAACTCCTAAAGTATACCACTAGGCCTTTGGTGTTCAACCTTAACCTACTGATAATTTGAACACTTAGCCACAAACTCTGCAATATCTTTCTTCATACCATTCCATAAATTGATTTCCCATAAATCTTAATACATCTTGGTGGCTTCTAGGTTGATAGATTATCGCGCACTATGCATCTTATATAATATACGCTGCCTTAAACCATTAATACATTGAATATACAATCTGCCCTAACAATGAAGAACACCATCTCCGTCTTGTGATAAAATCTCCACCTTCTAATCCTTGGCTGCCTCCTTCAACTTGACTAAATGGGATCCCTGTCTGACTTCTACTTTACTTTGGCAACTAACAAAGATTCTAAACTATTCTGAACCCATATACTACATTCGGCCAAATCAACCAACCAAACTCCTAATCTAGCAAGTCGATGAACCTCATGGAATAACTCCTTCTTATCTGCCTCAATATGAGCAACACAACCCATAGGCAATCTATTAAGGGTATTTGCCACTACATTAGCCTTGCCCTAATGATACAACACACTCATATCATAATCTTTCAAAAACTCAGGCCATTTTCTCTGACAAAGATTTAGGTCTTTCTACATGAACAAATATTATAGACTCCTGTGATCCATGAAAACATCAACATGAACTCCATATGGTAATGCCTCTAAATCTTTAAGGCAAAGACAATAACTTCCAACTCAAGATCATGGGTTGGACAATACTTTTTATGGGGTTTAAGCTACCTAGAGACATAGGCTAAGACCTTACCCCTATGCATTAATATATAACTAAGACCAATTCTAGAAGTATAATAATACACTATGAACCCATCTATGCAATCTGGCAAAGTCATGACTGGAGCAGAAGTGAATCGAGTCTTCAACTCCTGAAAACTCTTATCTCAGGAATCTGACCACTAAAATTTGACTTTCTTCTGGATTAGTTGAGATATATGAGAATAAATAGAAGAAAATCCATCAACAAACCATCCGTAATAGCTAGCTAAACCAAAAAAACTCCTGATATATGATGGAGAGATGGGTCTAGGCTAATTTATTACTGCTTTGGTCTTTTGAGAATCAACTCAAATGCCATTAGCGGAAATGATGTGACCATTGAAAGCTACCAACCTCAAATAAAATTCATACTTACTAAAATTATCAAATGACTAATGATCTCTAAGGGTATGCAACACAACCCTCAACTGGCATTCATGATCATTCTCACTACAGGAACAAACAAGGATGTCATCAATGAAGACTATGACAAACATATACAAGTACTGCTTGAACACCCTGTTCATCAAGTCCATAAAAGCTGCAAGGAATTCGTTAGTCTAAAACACATGACTAGGAATTCAAATTGACCATACTGAGTTATGAAAGTTGTCTTTAGAATGTCACATTTTATGATTCTAAGCTGATGATAGTAGGATCTAACGTCTATCTTAGAGAAATAACTTGCACCCTGAAGTTGGTCGAACAAGTCATTAATCTTGAGGAGGGGATACTTATTCTTGATTGTGACTTTGTTTAACTGACGGTAGTGTATGCATATTTTGAGGGAACTGTCTTTCTTGAACACAAATAGACCTGGAGCACCCTATAGGGAAACACTAGGCCTGATGTAACCTTTATCCAAGAGATATTTCAACCTCTCTTTTAATTCCTTAAGCTCAGCTGGAGCCATCCTATTAGGTGGAATAGATATAGGCTGGGTATCTAGAATAAGATCTATTTCGAAGTCTATTTCCCTTTAAAGAGAAACTCCAAGAAGATCTTTTGGAAATACATTTGGAAATTCTTTTAAAACCTGAACTGACTCAAGACTCAGAGTTTCAGAATTTGAGTCATTGACTTGGACAATATGGTAAACACACCCCTTAGATATCATTTTTCCCACCTTGAGATAGGAGAAAAACTGACCCTTAAGCACTAAAGTACTACCCCTCCATTTGATAACTGGTTCATTAGGAAACTGGAACAGGACAATTCTATTTCTCTAGTTAACTGAGGCATAGCATGAGTAGAGCTAATCTATGCCGAGAATGACATAAAAATCAGTTATCTTTAACACCACAAGATCAACTGAAGTAACTTTATGAGACACTATGACTTGGCAATTTTCTTATACCCATCTTGCTATAATAGACTTACCCATTAGGGTAGACACTAAGAAAGGCTCTACTAATATTTTAGGACTGATATCGAAGTCTATGGCTATATAAGGAGTCATAAAAGAAAGTGAAGCTTTGGGGTCTAACAATACATATACGTGAAGATAAAAAACTCGTAACATACCCGTAACCACATCAGGAGAAATTTCCTGATCATGACTAGTCTAAAGAGCATACAGTCAATTTTAGTGTTTCCCATTGGTTGCACTAGAAGTGGCACCCTGCTGAGTAGGCGAGCCTGCTGGAGCTGATGAAAAATTAGACTAGCCCTATTGGCATAAATCCTTTCCTTTTTAAGCAATCACTAGACACTCCTTGATCCAATGGCCTAGCTTTCCACACCCAAATCATACATCACCGCCTACTGTGCATTCACCCTAATAATTCCTACCAAACTTTACATAGAGCAGATTTATATGACTACTGCTTATACTAACTTAGGCCTTAGAGCCTGGTGCTCTATCCCTACTATCCTGCTTGAACTTAGGCACTAGCACACTGGCTGGAGATGGGGCTGGAGCTAAAAATTTCTAGTAGAACTAAGAACGGTTACTGCCTTCTGACTTTTATTGTGAGAAGTTAAAGCGACCTATTCTTTTCCTCTTATTCTCTTTTTCATTCTCCTTAAGTTTCTCCTTCTCAATCTATTAAGCATGAACCATAAGCATAGAAAGGTCCATCTCTTAAATTAACATCGCGATCCTATACTCTTTGACCACACTATTAGATACACCAAATACAAATATACTCATCCTGTACCTAGAGTTAGCCACCATAGTTGGAGCATACCTTGCCAACTGAGTGAACATGAGCGAATACTCATTTATACTCATGTGACCCTGCTTCAAGTTAATAAACTCCTAACCCTTAGCTTCTTTAAATCTAGTGGTAAGAATCGTTTTAAGAAAGTCATGGAAAACTCCTTTGTAACACCTCAAGTCTGTACCCTGGACGCTATATGGTGCTCATAATCCTGAAGAACCACAAGCTAACCCATAATTGTACCTACTGTTATAACGGTGTAATAAATACTATAATAATTACGGAAATAGGAAAAAACATATGCCATAAGGTTAAAATCTATAAATAAATCTAGATGTGGTATCAAAGTACCAATACTGAATATAAGTATTGAAAAACTAAACAACTATCTGAAAATACTCTAGTCTGAGAAGACTCTAAACTATTTGAACTATGAAGTTGATAGGACAAGTCCCCAACTAACTGTGAATACTAAAAATAATATTGAAATACTGAAAAAAAACCATGTCCTCAAACTATGAGGACTCACCACTACACTGACTACTGAAAATCTAAACTGCTAAGGTGCTCTGGAGCCCGTGCGTCTGAACCTATGATATAAGATATCATAGCACAAAATAAAAGCATGCATCAGTACTTTGAATGAAATGGTATGCTCAGTGAGGTAGGCTGAAGTACATAGGTTTATATGCATGAATAATAATATCTGAATAATATGAATATGACTGAATGAGAGTGCATGCATGAATATGAAAATTATACTGAGATTATAATAACACCGAGTACTGTATTACTAGTAACTGAATGATTGTCTCTGGTAGTCTTGATTCTGTGGAACTATACTGAGTCCCGTCCTGAGCTGAGTGACTATGCCTTACATTCCTAAATCTATGGAACTAAACTAAGTTCCATACTAACACTTAATCTAAAATTGAGACTGTGGGAAGTAATTATCTAATTGACATGCCCCTTCTCTAACTAATTTGGGGTCTAACCTATAACCCTAGTTGGAATGGTATTAATACCGTGCCACGGGTAAGGACAAGTGCTGAATCATCCTTATCTGGTAGGTGCTCTAAACGAGAATGGTGGTACCCTCAACTGACAGGTTGTTGTCTCCATCTACGCTGGCTACGCATTTCTGGAACACAAGGATGGCTTCTAAGGAATTCACCCTCTACTGGCAGGTGAGTCCCCATCCTTGGGCTCACTCGGTGCTGAATTCTACTCCCAACTGAATAGACACTTGATTGAATTCTAAACTATACTAGGCTAGACTGAATTGTTACTGATCATACTATATCACTTAACTGAACTAAGCTCACTGAGTTTTGTGGACTATTGAATACTACTTAATTCCATTAACTGATTGAATTTTACTGATCGAGACATGACTGATTCTACCCTATGACTAACCATGGCTCTAGACAAGCAGCTAAATTATTGGGTATTAAATACCTCCAGGGCTCAATAGCATAAACTTAAAAGACATGACAAAATCTTGAGACATGGTAATTACTACTTAGTCATCATTCATTCATTGGGCATTCATACAAACACTTGCATGACATGAACTTGCATACATGCTAACATTATATAATTTCATTATTCAACTTACATGGACAATTCATGAAACACTTGTTGGGCATAATATATGCACATAATACTAACACAATATGTAGGCATAATGATTCAATTCCAATTACACAATTCTAAGAGTTTCAACATAGATTCACATGACAAATCACACATATCAATTAACTCTACATGAATCTTGCAATAAATCATGAATACAATTTAATTCAAATCATGAAATCACTCTACATGAACTTTAAAAGAGTTTCTTGGACTCCAAGGGTGGAAGAAACTCTTGGATGAACACTTCACATACCTTAGTTGATGAATTTCTAAAGGTTAATGGAGAGTTCTTGAGTTCTTGATTAGAAATTTGAACACCTAGGGTTATGTTCTTAAGCAAACTGGAGAATGAATAAGTATAGTTTCTCTTCAAAGGGCTTAATTTCATGTTTTGGGGGGCTCAAGGATGTGGGAAAAGACCCAAATACCCCCAAGGATGTGGTCTTTTAATGACTAAAAAACTGTGTTACCCAATGCACAAGCCGATACGTTGCATCATTGGCATCGATACGATAGCCAACGTGTTGCGTCGAGTCCATGTCGGTTCACTAGAATTTGTACTGAAGCTAGGGAAAAATAATCTTATCGACTCAATGGCTAACACAACGCATCAACATTGTATCAAACCACTATTTTGAGCACTCAAAAAAGATCTAAATGAGGTTCGAAAAATCCAAAACTTGTTCGAAAATACCTACTCATATTTTTGATCTTGAATTAACTCAAATATTGATATTTAATGGACGTAAAGGTTGCAAAATAAGATTGCTAAATTTTGAAGTCTAAAATAACACTAAGCCTGAATACTTAGCTAAAATATTCTAAGTCTGGGATAAATGAATGAATATGTAATGGGAACTGATACCAGGTTTGTAACCCAAATTTGAAAATAAAACTGAATAAGCTTAGGGAAAACTATTACCTTGAGCTAAATCTGAGTTTGCGGAGAAGAGGTGGGGATACTTGGCCCGTATATTTGCTTTTTCTTCCTAAGTAGCTCCCTCAATGGACTGATTCTGCCAAAGAACCATGAATAGAGAGACTTCTGTTACTCAGTCTGTAAATCTGATAATCAAGGATTTTAACTGGAATCTCTTCGTAAGAGAGGATGTTCTAAAGATCTATGCCCTCAATGGGGATTATGGTTGATGGGTCACCTATGCATTTCTTAAGCAAGGAGACATGTAACACTAGATGGACTGAAGATAGATCTGAACGCAACTCAATCTTGTAAGATATCTTCCCAAAACAATTGAGAGTTCAGTAAGGACCGATATATCAGGGACTGAGTTTCCCCTTCTCGGAAAATCGCTTCACTCCTTTCATAGAAGAGATCTTTAAGTACACATAGTCACCAATCTCAAATTCAAGATCTTTTCTGTGCACATCTGCGTATGATTTTTGTTGGCTCTGAGTTGTCTTAAGCCTTTCCCTGATCAGTTAGACTTTTTATAAGGTATCAAATACCAAGTCAGACCCTATCACTATGGCCTTACCCACTTCAAACAAACCAATGGGAGACCTACACCTTCTCCTATAAAGCACTTTAAATGGGGCCATTTGAATACTGGAATAATAGTTGTTGTTGTATGTGAATTCAATCAAAGGCAAGTAGTCATCCCAACTACCTTTAAAATTTATCCCACATGCTTGCAGCATATCCTTTAAAGTATGAATGATCCTTTCTACTTGAGTATTTGTCTGAGGGTGAAAAGTTGTACTAAGGTAAACTAGGGTACCAAGACCCTTTTGGAATGCTTTCCAGAAATGAGAGGTGAACTGGGTACCTCGATCTGAGATGATAGACGATGGAACACCGTCCAATCTGACCAACTCCCTAATTTAGAGTTTGGTGTAATCCTCAGCTGAATAAAAGGTATGGACTTATAGGAAATTAGTTGGTTTTGTTATCCTATCTACAATGACCCAAACTGAATTATGCTGATGACGAGTACGAGGCAAACCCGTCACAAAGTCCATGTTCACTTCTTCCCATTTCTAGGTGGGAATGCTAAACTCCTGAATGGACCCACTACACTTCTGATGCTCAATCTTAACTTGCTAGAATGTTGATCACTTAGCCACAAACTCTGGAATATCTCTTTTCATCCCACTCTGCCAATAGATCTCCCATAAATCATGGTACATCTTAGTGGCCTCTAGATGAATAGAGTAGCATGCACCATGCGCTTCTGCAAGAATTTTCTATCTCAAATCATATGTGCCTGGATCACATAGCCAACCCTAAAAATGCAAAACATCATCTCCCCCTTCAAAGAAAACCCCTACCTTCTAATGTCTGATTGATTCTTTCAACTTGACCAGACTGGGATCTCTATCCTGATTTTCCTTTACTTCGGAAATGAGGAATAATTCTAAACTACTCTGTACCCATACACTACCTTCTGCTGAGTCGACTAAGCGGACTCCTAGTTGGGCTAGCTAATAAACTTCTTGAGCTAACTTCTTCTTACTGTCCTCGACATGAATAATGCTACCCATAGACATTCTACTGAGAGCGTCAGCCACTACATTGGCCTTGCCCGAAATATACAGGACACTCATGTCATAGTCTTTTAACAACTCCAACCACCTTCACTAATCAAGGTTGAGGTCTTTTTAAGAGAACACATACTACAGGCTCTTATGGTCTGTGAACATATCAATGTACACACCATACAAATAGTGTCTCCAAATCATTAAGGCTAAAACTACTACTGCTAACTCAACATCATGATCAGGGTAATACTTCTCATGGGGTATAAGTTGTCTAGAGACATAGGCTATAACCTTACCTCTTTGCATCAGAACACACCCCAAGCTAACTTTAGAGGCATCATAATACACAACAAAGCCATCTAAACTATCTGGTAAGTTCAAAACCAAAGTTGTAGTGAGATGAGTCTTTAATTCCTAAAAACTCTTCTCACAAGAATCTAACCACTGGAATTTGACTTCTTTCTGAGTCAATCTGGACATAAGGGATGCAATAGACAAAAATCCCTCAATGAACTATCGGTAGTAGCTGGCCAAAGCTAAGAAAATCCTAATATCTGATAGAGAGATAAGCCTAGGCCAATTTCTCACTGCTTTGGTCTTTTGGAGATCAAATCTAATGCCATCACCGGAAATTATATGGCCGAGGAAAGCAACTAACCTTAGACAAAATTCACACTTACTAAATTTTGCAAATAACTGATGATTTTTTAGACTTTGCAATACTATTCTGAGATGGTCTGCATGATCATGTTCACTGCGGAAGTAGACGAGAATGTCATCTATGAAGACTATGACAAATATGTTCAATTACTACTTGAACACACAATTCATCAAGTCCATGAAGGCTGATAGAGAATTGGGAAGACCAAAGGACATAACTAAGAATTTAAAGTGACCATACCATGTCCTAAAATCAGTTTTCAGGATGTCACACTCCCTGACTCTGAGCTAATGATAGCCTGATTGAGGTCTATCTTGGAGAAATAACTGGCACCCTGCAGTTGGTCAAACAAGTCATCAATTCTGGGGAGTAGATACTTACTATTGATCGTGACTTTATTTAACTGGCAATAGTCAATACACATTCTGAGAAAAACATCTTTTTTCTGCATGAATAAAACTAGTGCGCCCCACAAGGACATACTAGGTCTGATGAATCCCTTATCTAGGAGATCCTTCAACTGCTCTTTTAATTCTCTAAGTTCTATTGGATCCATTCTATATGGAGAAATAGATATGGGATGAGTATTTGGAAGAAAATTGATTCCAAAATCAACTTCCCTTTTGGGAGGAACTTCAGGAAGATCATCGAGAAACACATCTGGGAATTCACTTGCTACTGACACTGACTCAAGATTAGGGGATTCTAAACTAGAGTCCTGGACTCGAACGAGATAGTAGACACATCCCTTAGATATTATTTTTCTAGCTCGAAGGTAAGAAATAAGCTGACCCCTAAGTGCTGAAGTACTACCCCTCAACTCTAGGATGGGTTCATTCGAAAACTAAAATTGGACAATTATATTTTTATATTTGACTAAGGCATAGTAGGAATGAAGCCAATCCATGCTGAGAATAATATCAAAATCAGTCATCTCTAATTCGACTAAGTCTGCTGAAGTAATTTTCTAAGATATCATAATTGGACACTTCCTATATACCCTCCTGGTTATGATGGATTTACCCACTGGTGTAGAGACTGAGAAAGGATCTGCAAGAATTTCAGGACTGACTGGGAAATCAACTGCAATATATGGATTAACAAAAGACAAAGAAGCTCCTGGATATAGCAAAGCATAAACATACAAATGGAAAACTTGTAACGTAATAGTGAACACATCAGGAGAACTCTCCTAATCTTGTCAGGACTGAAGAGCATAGAGTTTGTTTGGGCATTGCCCACTGGTGGCACTGGAAGTAAAAACCTTCTGATTTGGACGACCGAACTGAGCTGGGGGAAGGTTATTCTGACCCTGAAAACTTGACTAGGGACAATCTCTAACTCTATGGCCTAGCTTACCACACCCAAAAAACATATCGCTATCCGCTCTACAAATACCCTAGTGGTTTTTGCCACACTTCTGACAAAGGGGATTGGTTCAGGCACTGCAACTACTACCCTGGGGTTTAGGTCCTAGTGACCTATCCCTATTGCCATCTCTGAATTTTGGCATAGGAGTACTAGCTGAGGACGGAGCTAGGACTAAAGATTTCAGGTAGAACTGAGAATGATTCTGACCCTTTAACTTAGGCTGAGCAAAGTTGAACTACCTATTCTCGCTCTCTTGCTCTCCTTTTTCTTCTCTTTATTCTTGGCCTCGTCTATCTGCTGATCATGGATCATGAGCCTGGATATGTCCATCTCCTTAATAAGCATTATGTTCCTATACTCCTTGACTACGCTGCTGGACACCCCTGACACAAACTTACTCATTTGAGATTCGCTATCTGCCACCACATGAGAAGCATATCTAGCTAATTGAGTAAACTTGAAAGAATACTCTTTCACTGTCATATTGCCCTACTTCAAATTGATAAACTCTAGCACCTTCACTTTTCTTAACTCCTGTGAGAAGAACCTATCTAGTAAAGCAGTGGCAAACTCCTCCCACTCTATGGGCCCTGCATCTACGGCCCTTTCTACCTTCCACTATTTAAGCCATGAGTGAGAAACATCCTGAAACTGATATGCATCCAAATCAGCACTCTCAATAGCAGTAACCCCCATCATATTGGTAACCTTCTGCACCTGATCAAGAAATTCCTGAGGATCCTCATCTGATTTAGACCCAATACATAATAGAGAGTTCATTCGGGTAAAGTCTCAAATCCTAGAAGCAATAGTATTAGCCACTGGGTTGGCTGGAACGGCAGCTGGGCATTCATTCTGGGCTACCACAGAATGATCTAGGGTGGTGAAGGCTACTCTGAACTCAGCGTGGGAGATATATTTATCCAGTGGATCTAGCTGGATAGGCTGGGTTCTGGATTATCTCCTGTTCCTCTTCCCTTAGTCTTCTTTGGAGGCATATTTATGTAAATAGAAGAGAAAGGATTATACTGAGGGTTTAACTGAAGTTCATGCTCATCTGTATGACATGAATACTAAAAGAAGGGAAACTATTCCTAAAACATCCCGTAGTCTCCTATCCATAAGTGAGGCGCGCAACACTCCCATGTGCAAGACTCTACTAGATACGGCTTTCAGACTTACAAGGACACTATTAAACCTTAGGCTCTGATACCAAGTTTGTAACTCCCCAAGTCTATACCCTAGATGCTATACGGTGCTCATAATCTCAAAGGACCATAAGCTAAACTATGACTGGCACCTGTTGTAATAACTGTGTAATAAATACTATAATAATTACATAAATAGATGGAAATATATTCCATAAGGTTCAAATCTATAAATAAATTTAGATGCAATATCAAAGTACCTATGTCAAATATAAGTACTGAAAAATTGAATAACTATCTAAAAATACTCTACTTTGAGAAGCCTCTAAACTGTCCGAATTGTAGAGTTGATGGGACAAGTCCCCAACTAACTCCGACTACTGTAAATAATACTAAAATTCTAAAAACAACCATCTCCTAGAACTATGAGGACTCACCACTATCCTAACTGCTGAAAATCTAAACTGCTAAGGGTGCTCTGGAACCTGTGCGTCTGAACCTATGATATAAGACATCATAGTGCAAAAGAAAAGCGTGTGTCAGTGCTTTGAATGTACTAGTATGCTCAGTGAGGTAGGCTGAAGTGCATGGGTTCACATGAATGAACAATAATATCTGAATAACAAGAATATGACTGAATGAGAGTACATGAATGAATATGAAAACTGTACTGAGATCATAATAACACCAAATACTGGATTACTGGTAACGAATGACTGTATCTGGCAATCTTGATTCTATGGAACTATATTGAGTCCTGTACTAAGCTGAGTGATTGTACCTGGAATTCTTGAATCTACATCAAGTCCACGTCAATTCAATAGAATTTGAACTGAAGCTAGGGGAAAACTATCTTATCTAAGTGATGGCCGACACGATGCATCGAGATCTCATCGACCCACTATTTTATGCACTCAAACATAATCTAACCGAGGTCCAAAAAATCCAAAACTTATCCGAAAACACCTATTAACATTCCTGATCATGAATTAACTCAAATATCGACATTTAATGGATGTAAAGGTGGCAAAATAAGATTTCCAACTTTTGAAGGCTAAAATAACACTAAGCCTAAATACTTAGATAAAATAATCTAAGTTTAGGATAAATATTCTAAGTTTGGGACCCCTTGTCAAGCCTAAAGGACTGATTTAAGCTAAGAAATTTATGGGGTCTTACATTATCTCTCCCTTGGGAACATTCATCCTCGAATGAGACAGCTGTGACTGAGAATACTGAGAGGTTGGACTTAGACACTGGGCATGCACAACTAAAGCATGGTTTGATGACTGAGATCACGGATACACTAAATTATCATACTGAACATGCATATTTAATACTTTAATACATGACTGAGCTGACTCATGAACATGTGAATGAGTATGCAATGGTAACTGATACCAGGTTTGTAACTGAAATCTGAGCATGAAACTGAATAAGCTTAGGGAAAACTATTATTTTAAGCTGAATCTAAGTTTGCAGAGAAGAGGTGAGGATACTTCGCCCACATATCTGCTTCTACTTCTCAAGTAGCTCCCTTAACGGACTAATTCTGCCAAAGAACCTTGAATAGAGGGACTTCTTTGTTCCTCAGTCTGCGAGTCCAATAATCAAGGATTTTGATTGGAATCTCTTTATAAGAGAGACTCTTCTGAACATCTATGCCCTCTATGGGGATTACAGCTGATGGGTCACCTATGCATTTCTTTAGCAAGGAGACATGAAACACTGGATGGACTGAAGATATATCTAAAGGCAACTCAAGCTTATAAGCTACCTTCTCGAAATAGTTGAGAATTTGGTAAGGACCGATATATCGGGGACTGAGTTTTCCTTTCTTGCCAAACCATTTCATTTCTATCATATGAGAGATCTTAAAGTACATATAGTCACCATTCTCAAACTCGAGATTTTTTCTACGTACATCTACATATGTTTAATAGACATTTAATAGACATAAAGGTCGCAAAATAAGATTGCCAATTTTCGAAGGCTAAAATAATACTAAGCTTGAATACTTAGCTAAAATATTCTAAGTATGGGACAAATATTCTAAGTCTGGGACCCCTTGTCAAGACTAAAGGACTTATTTAAGCTAAGAATTTTGTGGGGTCTTACATCCTCCCATTCAATAGACCCTATATCAACACCCTTATCTTCCTTCCACTGCTTGAACCAATTATTAGCTACTCCCTATAATTGATACATAGCTAAGTCTACACTCTTACTAGAAGTGACACCCATGATACCTGTCACTTTCTACATAGTATCTAAAAACTCCTGCATATCCACCTCAGACTTGGATCTAGAAAATGAAGGAGGTTTATTTAAGTGGAATCTTAGATTCTAGCTACAGCTATATTCAACACTAAATTGGTTGGAGCAACAGTTTGCTAGTTGTTTTGGGCAGCTACAGAGTGGGCCAAGGTTGTTAAAATTACCTTAAACTCAGCGTTACAAACATGGTCATTCAGGGGATCTTCCTAAACAGGCAGTGAAGGTTGATCCCTATTTCTTCTTCCACTATTCCTTCAGGGAGGCATTGTCTGCAAATAAAATTGAGGGCGAGTTAGAAAAGAAGGAATTCAATAGAGCTCCTGCTCTTTTGCATGACATAAACACTAAAAGAAAGGAAATTTTCCTAAAATATCTTGTAACCTCTTTCCCATTAGTGTGGCGTGCTTCACACACATGGTCAAGACTCTACTCAATGCAACTTTCAAACTTCCTAGCATACTTTAAAATCTTAGGTTTTGATAGCAATATTTGTCGCGACTTGGGCCTACCCCCTGGTCGCGACACAGTGCTTAAGGCCACAAGTGACCCCAAACTAACCTATTTACAGGTACCTACTAAGAGCACTGAATAACATAAATACTAAAATAGTATATGCGGAAGATAAACTGATGAAATATGATCAAAAAATGAATACTAGTCTGAATGCAAATAACATGTCTGAAAGACAACTTAAAATATTTAAAATATAATCTAATTTTCTGAACATCTAAAAGCCTTTAACATGTGGAGTTTATGGGACAGGACCCCAGCTGACTCTTATTGACTGACATAAAGTAACAGTTGTAAATGAATGAAATAAAAAATATCATCATCGATGGATGAGGACTCACCACTGTTATTATTGGGTGAATGTTAATTTGTCTAAGGATGCTTAGTGAAATGCACGTCCGAACCTATGTTATAAGACAACATAGTGCATAGATAAGTATGAAATCAATATCTATGAAATCAATACTTTAAAAGTACTGGTACGTGAGGCTAGGACTACTAAAATACATGTGAAATAGTAACATGGATGTATGAACATATAACAACTTAAATGCAAGACAAAGTATAATATATGACATGATCTGAATAACTGAATAATTGTTACCAAAACAACTAAAATAATCTTTAGAACTAACTAAATAAATACTAAATTTGACTATTTGGTCAAGCAAACCTGAAATAAGATACACTAAGTACTAATTGAAACAGTGGGAGCTATCATGTAACAAACAAAAACCATGTGAGCTATCATGGAGTCCAATGTCTGACCCATGTTGAGGAGGGTTGTTCTATTCTTTCCATCGGAGTAAAACTTGAACTGGAGTGATCACTGAATTGGGCCCATATGGGAAAAAGAAAAAATCTCTTTGGCGAGGCCCCTAAACCTATGGTGGCACGTAGTTTTAGGGAAGTACAATGTGTTGAACCCATACTTCTCTGTCAAAGAGAAATCCTACTTCCCACTAAAAGACACTAAATACTAACGTATGCATGCACTGATAGCTAATTTTCTCACATAAGGTATTTTAAAATTAATAGCGCATACCTATTTTGAAGAAATCATGAACATATAAAACTTGTAATTTAACATAAAATAATAGGGTATAATAATAAAATCATGAGTTGACTGACTCATTACTTAAAAAGTATGTAACACAAGAAAACATGTAGTATCAAGTGTTCATAACCCGCCAGCACTGAATTATTAAAAAATTTACTAATAACACTTAAAACAGTAACATAAACTCATAATACAAAGACCCCAAATATGATATGTTTTAATAGTCTAATAAATTTTATGAATGTATACATGGGAACGAGTTAACCTTTGAAAATATCATGTTTATAATTTTTAAAGCACAATTTGAGAATTTGACATGATATTAACTAAATATTACATGGGATTTTGGAACTTCAAGCATGTAGGAGCATAATTCAGATAGAGTAAAACTATTAGCATAACTTGAATGTAAAACAATGATGAAATATGGATGAATTTCATGGTTTAAATTGAAATTTTTCTTAAATTTTAGTAAAATTCATATTTGAACAAAAAAAGAGTTTTTAGGCTTAATGGGTAATAGGAACCCATTACTGAATACCCCACATACCTAAAATAAAAGCTTTGGGGAAATCCTTAAAATTGATATTGTTCTTGAGAAACCCTAATTGTTTTAGAAAGGTGATAAAATCATCCCTCTTTACTTTCTTTTATGAAATTGAGGTTTATGTCATGATTTGGGGCTTTTGGGATCTTTTATACCACCCCTTGTGAAGCCAAAACAACATGGGTTAGGCTTTTAAGGGAGTGGAAAAAGACATAAAGGCCCTTGAAAAAAGGTGCCAGAAAACATACCCCCAATCATTACGACTCAACTTGCGACTCGTAACGACTGGTTACGACTTTTGGTCTGAATCATAGTCTGGGATTCTGGGTATATTCAGGTTTGAATTTGACTTGCCACCTAACTACTTGTCATGACTGATTATGAGTTATTGGGTGGAGTTATTAGAAACTAAGGCCTTTGGTCACACACTAGTTAGGTTAGGGTTCCATACCAAGACTCGCATGGTCTGGTTATGAGTCATTTATTGGAATCTTAACCACTAAAGAGAATTCTTAGCCAAACACACTGATGTGACTATGAGTCTCTTCACACGACTCATAGGCACTGATTATAAGTCATGTTGAGGTATCATAGTCACTAGGTTCAAGGTGAAGGGATTCACTGGAGTGGTTACAACTCACTCATGATGATTCATCATGAGTGGTGATGATTTGTTACCCTAAGTTGTTGATGAGTGGTGAATTTACCGTACAATTGCACTGAACAATCATGAAAACTACTATGATTTGAAGTTATAAGTGAGAAATTTTTTGATTAATTGTACTAATTTCCACATTTTGCAAGCATACAGGTTAGGAGAAAGAAAGATATGGATTTGAGCTTAAATGGACCAAAAAAATGGAAAGAAGCATAATTGGAGTACCTGGAGCAGGAACAAGCTTCAGTTACTGCAATCACAGTCTGTGGGCCACGATTACGGTTAGTCAAGAAAGTTAAAAGATCACAATCACTATATCTATACTACGATTGTAGTACCTATAATTACAGATAACCTTTTGTAATTGCAGCTAAGAAGGAATTTTTCCCATAGGCAGTTTTGTCCTTTGACCCAGCCGAACCTAATTCCTCTTATAGGATTAAACCTTTTTTATTTTGTGAA
Source organism: Capsicum annuum (assembly GCF_002878395.1). Classification (NCBI taxonomy): domain Eukaryota; kingdom Viridiplantae; phylum Streptophyta; class Magnoliopsida; order Solanales; family Solanaceae; genus Capsicum; species Capsicum annuum. The sequence goes on along the minus strand of NC_061122.1, from coordinate 126,702,425 downwards.
TTGCACACTATTGAGACATTTTTGAATTTGAAGTATAAACCTAAAATTGGGCATGTTTTGTAATTGGATTTGGAGACTTCGATTTTAGTATTTGTAAAGAATGGATAATTTGAACAATCCTTATGGTATATGTAATTCTTTTCTTCATGAGTAGCTAAATCTTTTAGTCTTGGGATTATGTTGAACTAAGGTGAAATTATGTTTGGGTGATGATTTGTTTGTATTATTCATAGTTATTAATTATGGATTCCACTATAGCTTGGTTTAAATAGTTAGGATTTATGGTTGAAAACCCTAAATACCCAAAATGGGTTTGTTGGGTGAAAACTCGAAACTCTTAAAAACTCTCATCATTCTTGGAAGAGGGATGTGAGTGAACTCTTGGGAACCCATATCTTTCTTGAAAGAGGGCTATAGGAGGCCAAAGTACAAGTGGGGGATAGCAATTAACTACTAACCCATCCGCTATACTATATAAAACCTAAGCTGACAATTATGAATACAACTTACTTTCGTTTGCCATCTTAGAAATAAGGGTAGATAAAGAGTAGGTTATGTCCTAGACATCTTTCTAGAAATAGGGATGCCCAATTGAGATTTTTAGTGGCTTTTATTGATACGCTCATTAGGTACTTGAAAGAGTCAAGGAGTGACATCCTTGAGGCTTTATTGACAAACTAGTCTCAACCATCATGTCATTAAAAATTAGAACTTATTCCAACCATCATGATCCCATGCATAACTTGGCCTTAAGTATACATAATCCTAAGATATCTCCAAAATTTAATTCTAAAATAAAGTGTTATCGTAGTATGTTTCTTGACTTGATATTGATAAGATTCTATTCCAAACAACCCTGCCCCCCAATTTACGTTATGTGCTTTATATTGTGTTCACTTCAGGTATCTTTTTATTAATTTTGACACCTATACGACTCAAAATATAAATATCGCTCCTCGTGGATTCGACCTCAACTAAAGTTGAGCTATTGACAACAACCTTCCTCTACCACTTTAGATGGTATATGTGAGTGTTATCAGTCATAACCATGGCAGTCTTTCCAGGCTCTAAAGTAATAAATCCACTACTTCTTGCCATGGCCTCAAATTGAGACGAATCTTAAAGCACTGTAAAGCTAACCTCATGGGCTATTTTTGGGAAGTTTAGAGCATGAAATCTTGGGGTATTACACTAATTGACCCAACATTCGACCTATTGTTTGGAAAGTTAAAAATTTTGAAATTTATGTGCAGGACCAATATTTGATTCAAAATGACCTTAGATTAAAAATCTGACTTCATTAATGCATCTAAAACATTGAATTTAGTGTGGTTACATAGTTCATTTATGGAAATTAGATTCGGAATGAATCCTGAGGCATCGTTGCAAAGTTTGAAAAAATTCCAAGTTGTTGTTACTGTTGCAATGGTGATCACGCAAGTATCACCTTCATTGTGCCATGGAAAATACATCAAGGCATATGGTGATTTTAGCATGGAGATCATAGTCCTAGTGATAGCAATTATGATATCTCTTTGCCAAAAGGATTTATAAATAGTCCTCTAAGTCGCGATTTTGGTCATTTTATCCTCACCCTTGAGAGATAAAAACCCTAAATAGGTATGATAACTCAAAATTCAGTTTTGTGGGTAACATGGGAGCTTTTTTAACATCTTGTATCATGATTATCATCCGAATTAAGGTAATATTTCATCACATTTTAACATCTTGTATCGTGATTATCATCCGAATTAAGGTAATATTTCATCACATTTTAGATTAAATATTTAGTTATTTACCAAAAACCACAATCAAGCTTACTGCTTGATTTTAGCCCTAAAATAGCTTTGTTTTCACCCATTTCTTAAGGGGGATGATTCTTTGTTCATGTATGAAGGTTAGATTAACCTCGAAAATGTAATTTTCATAAGTTGGACCCACTTGGGGTTTTTAGTATCATTTCTGGACCTGAAGTACAATGGTGCAATTTGGGTATTGTTATTCCGGTACTGATGCATAGATTACAGTTTGGATAGTGTGATGGCATTTTAAGGATTATGAAGTAAAGACGAGCATGTGGTGAATAATATAAGGATTTGTGGTTCAGTTTTAAGGTAGGCTTTTGACTAGTTTTCTTCGTAGATGATGTGTGATATATTTTGTGTGTGAATGTGAATGTTAAGATTGATTATGAGTAGAATGACTTAGTCTTGATTATCAAATATTGGAGATTAAATGAGGGTTTTTGACCCATAAGGTGAAATGATTAGTACATTTTAGAATCCTATTAACTTTTTCCTAGATTTAACTAGTTCGTAGTATGGAAATGTTATCATGATAGGATTGGTATTTAGTTTTTGTGTTGCAAGCATGATTAGTATGTTGACCTTAGTTGGGCTAGCCTATTTATATTGAAACCATAATTTGGATAGAATTAACGTAAATGCCTATGTTTCTAGACGAAGTTCCTATCTTAGGATTTGTTATGGATTATTTAACATATAGAAATTGAACTAGATACCTTAGCCTAGTTTGGGACGTATATTAACTAAATATGGAAATTAAGGATTAGAAGTGGGTTCATACGGCCCACTTAGGCCAAGACTTATGTAGCCCTTATGGACTTCGTTGCAGATGCTAGGCATAGTTGAGACTATTGAGCCTTTAGAATGAGTTTACTTCGTAACTTGGTAAATAATGATAACTTTTCTCAGATTATGATGAATGGTTTATGGCCTTGATATTCTTTATATATGTGGTATTAGGCCTTTAGACATGTTGTTTCCTCTTAGATGTGATATTAGGCATTTAGAGATGTTCTTTCTCTTAGATATGATAATTGGCCTATATAGAGATGATATTCCTTATAGTCATGATATATGACCTATAGATATGAGATGCCTTATAGGTGGGATGTGCCTCTTACTTAGGATTTATGTCCTAGTGGTTTGTTATATTTCCTAGATATGATATGCCTTAAGACGATTACGAATGTGTTTTACGGTTTATAGATATAATATGCCTCATAGTTAGTCTATGACTTATAGCTATGAGATTGCATATAAACATGATTATTGATATGAGTTTTGAATATGTATGTGATCCTAGGCCGTGATTATGATATTCTAATTGTTCTAAAAATATTATTGGTCCAAAGGTTGAGCTATTATATCGGTTGGATACCCGGGAACTGTTTACCATTGCAAAGTTTTTAGTTGTAGTTTATGAATATATATTTATAAACACATCCCTCACGTATGGGACTAAGGATGATACGATATGTTGCTTATAAATTCATTAATATGGATATTGGAGGTGACATGCATAGTTTCGGTACATTCATGATCATTATATCTTTAAACAATGTGAATTCAGTCAAACAATGATCTTATGACTATTCTTCCTAACAAAGAGATTAAAATCCACTTTTCATCTTAAAAATAGATTTTGTTATGCTAATAACTACCTAACTAAATGGATAATTTATACATAAATAAGGCTAATAATGATGTTTTACAGAATTGACCAAGACAGATTTCAGTCCATGATTTGACATTACTATTTACTTCAGTCATGAGAAATTTTGACCCTTTTTACACTTTACAATGATTTAGTCCAGAAGTTTACTCCGGGCAAATTTACTTATGGACTTATATTCTTTTTATCCACGGCTTGTGTCTTTGCACCTATTATATATATATGGTTGATTCTAATGATATCCATATATACCCGACAAGGTCGAAGAATATTTTGATGATATTGATACCTGAAAAGGATAGAGGATGTTATGATGATGATATTTACACTTGGCAAGGATAGAGGATGTTTTGAAGATGATATTATACCCGACAAGGACTGAGGATGTGTATGATAATATTGATACCTGAAAAGGCAGGAGGATAATTATATTAATGTGCCTATGTGTACATTTACCAGTTCGATTTTAGCCAGCCCTATGTATAGCATATATATATATATATATATATATACCTGACAAGGCCGGATAATGATGATGATGGTTATGATAGTTATGGTTATGATAATGGTATTACGATATTATGGATTCTATTTCATTCATACTTACATGTACATTGCCTATCACCAGTATGCATCTATGTCTATCAGCCGGTATGAGGCGGTTGCATCGATTTGGGTGATGACTATGCCTTATGTTGTTGTATGATGATTTAAACTTCCAAGCCTAGGGCGGTGAGGGTACACATAGTCTCGGCTAGGTATTTGGTTTCCCGAAATAACCGGTTACTTACATTGTATTGATAATGTTATTATTATGGTTATGGTCATTGTTATGTCTAGATTATGACAGATTAGTCATTAATTCGATATCGAGATTTGAGGTATGATTTTTTCCTCTTCTATCTTACAATTTCATTATTATGCATCATTAATTTATGATACGACAAATGAATTAGAAACCTTAAGCTTGTTAGTACTAAATCCTGATATGATTATAGTTAGGCCTTAAAATAAAGATATGATGATGTAGGTTCTCTTCAAGTTGACCTTATATCTATATATATTTGTATATCTAGCTATATGTAACTATAGTATTAACGTATATCTCTTCCTTCATTTGTTCATATTGTATATTTATTCTTTGTCCTTGTAAATTGATATATATAATCTTTTTTTGTCCTTTACTCGTATATTGGCTAGGGATATACGGTATGGTGTTTGATATTTTTAAGTATGGATGGAATAGGATAGTTCATCCTTGTTACCTTCTTAGCCTTATTATCTTAGTCTCTTGGACATAAATAGGATAGTTCACCCTTAGTACTTCATTGGTTGTATTATGTATTTTCTAGGCACTTGGTGTAGTTTTCATTCTATTTATATGTAATATATACATACATACATACATATATATATATATATATATATATATATATATATATATTATTCATATTTGGAGCTTAGTTGGTAGTTGCCTACCTAGTACCATTCGTTTGGTACTTATACTACACTTTTGCAGCCTAAAGAACAGAGTATGGGTTATCATTATTAATGTGTGCATCATGCAGAGGTGCCATGGTTCGGAGAGTTAGAGTGAGCTCCTGTCATTCAAAGTATTACTTACCTCCCTCTTATCTATTAGACTAGTTTTTATGTTGTATTCAGAGATAAGTTGTATCAATGTAACTCCTTTTATATTTCACCTTTTTACTCTTATTATATTAGAGACTCTTGTACTAATACTATCAAGTTTTGGGACTTTATTATGTATTTGATCTATTATTGTTTCTTTTTTCTCATTCCTTCTTGATCTACTTGAATATTCCGTTACTAGTGATTTCAAACTACGAATTTTGGCTTGCCTACTGATGGGTTATTGTAGGCACCATCATAACCTGAGAAATTAGGTCGTAAACAAAAACCCTTGAACACATCGAGTACTTTATCCTTGGACTTCAAAGGAAATATTCAGAGCATGCGAGAATGATCATTAATAAAAGACACAAGGTAAAGTGAACCACTATGAGAGCTCACTTTAAAAGGACCAGACAAATCAAAATGTACCAACTCCAGCAAATCAACCTTTTCTTGATGGTGGATGACTCTAAAAAGAAACTCTTTTCTATTTATCTACTAAGTAATAAACATATTTCTTCAAATTTGGTTGTTTCATTCCATAAATTAAATTTTTACTAGCGAAAATATCAATCCCCTTCCCACTTATATGACTCAGCCTTTTTCTGTCATACATCTGATGAAGTATTATTCTCCACCAAGTTTACTGAGCCTCCAGAAGTGGAGCCCTAAAATACGCAGAAGTTAGACAACCTGTCATCTCAAGCCACAACCATTGAACCTCTAGTAAGCTCTCATGTATAACACCATGGGTGTTAACATAAACCTCTACATCAAGCTTTACTACATAAATCAGATTCAAGCGAACATATGGAGCATGCTTGACATTGTTGAGAACTAATCTCGAATATTTTTTACTCTCCAAATAATCTATCCTAATGCCAAGTACTTTAACCTTACTATTATTTCTTATTTTCAACATTCCAAAATTACCTGGAGTATAAGAAGAAAGTAATTCCTTCTTTGGCGTGACAAGAGAAGTAGCACTACAATCCACAAATCAGGAAGACTCATCATGAATAAGATTAATTACATTGTCTCCATAATAAACAAGAATATCATCATTAGCAACAACAATAAAATGGTTTTCATTATCACCCTTTCATTTGTCATCTCATATCTCTTTATGCTTGTGACAATATTTCATTATATGCCTATTATTATTGCAATAGTCACATGTAACATTCTTCCATCTAGATTTTGACTTACTTTTACTTGTACCTCTGTCATCTTGACCTCTATACTTGTTTATCCCTATCTTTAGTAACCAAAAATCAGAGTATGAAGCTGAAAAAAGATGAGGGCGTAAATCTTTTTCTCCTCCCTTCATTTAAGAAACCACTCTTAGCATATTCCATCATTAAAACATCACTAGGAGTAGAATCAGCTAAAGAAACTCAAAGAGTTACCCAAGAATCTGGCAGAGTATTAAGAAGCCAAAGCCCCTAAATGTTTTCATTGAACTTTACACCCATTCTGGACAGCTAGTCAAGGACACCATGAAAATTATTTAAATGATCAAAATAGGACTCCCTTATTTGTACCTAATATTCATCAATTATCTCAGCAGGAACAACTTTCTCACTTTGTGCATAGAGTGTCTCAAGATTGTCACAAAAACTTCTGGTATGTGTCTACTTCACAATATGATATCTAACATTATGTTCTATCCATTATCTAATATATCCAAAAACCTGCAAGTACTTGAGTTCCCAATATTCATCAGTCATGCACTAGGGTTTATTTGACGTAAGCAAAGGTAAATGCATTTTCTTAACAAATAAAGATCTTTCGTCTTGCATTTCAAAGTATGATAATTACTGTTATTGAAACACAATATTTTTTGCTCGTATTTTCCTCCATCATTCAAATCAACAATCAATAACAACCAACACTATATTACCACTTTGTAGGAAAAGGCAAAGCATTAAAAAACTACACGATAGAGCAGCAGCAAAAGAATACTCAAGTCTAAACTTTCTCTTTCAATTTGATCCAAAAGAATAAAAATTAGATCAAGAAAAATAACAATAGGTAGCAAATATATCAACCAAAAAAAATAAGACAAAGCAAATAAAACTAATCACACAAGATACCAAATTACGTGCAAAACCCTTATATGTGAAGAGTAAAACATTACGGGACCAATATCTCTACTATAATCACCAAGAATTACAATAATGTCCTCCAAAATAGCCACCAAAGAAGTGCCAAACAATGAGCTATTTGGTGTGAGAACCAAAGTCCCACATGGTAGCTGAAGGAACTGGGAATCCACATATAATGTGTAGGATCTCTTAATAATGTGAGGTCTTTTGGGAAAACACATGGAGGCTTGGTCCAAAGCAGACAATCCCACACCAGTGGATTGTGGTGCAGGGCCACGAGAAACTTAGTCCCAAGAGAATTTTTGGGTGTGCGAACCAAAGTCCGACATTGGTAGCTGAAGGAACCAGGAAGCTATATATAAGGTGTAGGATCTCTTTATAGTGTGAGACTTTTGGGAAAAACTATGTCGATTTTTCCTAAAGCGGATAATATCAAACAATGTAAGAGAGTCTTTGGGTCGGCTTAGCCCAACACCAGCTTTAATGCAACATTACAACCCCATTGATGTTTCCCCTCTATATTTTACCTTATAATTATCATCAGGAACCACATGTGATGCTTGAACTACCGCTAATAAATTAGACTAATTTAATATTTTAAAATTAAAATTCTGCTATTAAAAAACTATACGAAAAACATTATAACTCTTTTCAAATTAGTATGATAAAAAATATATTTTAAACTATTGATAAAAATTTATGTGGTTTGTCTCTCAAAAAAGAATTGTGATAAAATATTTTGAAATGAAAGGGATGAACTATTTTTTTAGGATAGATGATGCTTCAGTTTTTCATTTAAAAATATTGTCTGAAACTGAAACACAGACCATTTTCTAACTGTTGGTCCTCTAGGATATATCATTGATCAACATGCATGTAAAGACTCAGAAAATTTATATGTCATGCAATGACTTAAGCGATTCTTACACATTACATTTACAGTAATAAGTTTCTACATAACTCAAAGTATTTCAGCTAAGACATAAATGATCAGAAAATTCATGTTATTATACAACTCCGCATAATAATACATAGAATTCCATGCAAAACAATTTAAATGAATGCTAATGAGCAATGAATGAGAAGAAAGTACCTCAATGATACCAAGTTTGTTGATAAATGTTTTTTTGATAGAGAGTCCAGCCTTCCCATTTTCAAAGCAGCTCCTTTATAAAAGTATATATATTCATAAAACCAAGAAGAATTTGATTTAGGACTTCTATAAGATTTGTATTACATATATTACCTCTATTATACTTGGATACTGTTGAATTTTCTCAAAAAGAAGACAATTTGTTAGGACAAGACACAGTTTTGAAAGTTTTTTTTTTTTCCAAACATAAGCAAAGTTTTTATTAATTTGAAAGTTTTATATTTTTCCAAAAATATTCCAAGTTTTCATCTGTTAGTTCCTTGTTTTTTAAAAATAATAAGTCCTACCCAAAAATAAGGCAATCTGCAATTTGTTAGGATGAAACAAACGTTTTTGCAAGTTGTAAATTTTCCAAAAAAAATGCCGATTCTTCATTAATTAGTTCATTGTTATTGAAAATAATACGCCCTTCTATATTTTCCAAAAATAAAAAATAAAAAATCCAAACATTAATTTGTAATTGAGTCTTTTCGAATTCATAGAGTTGTTTTATATTCTAACTGAATCTTTCTTTTTCTAATTTAACAACATGGAAAGATTGATAATTCTCCTTCCTATGTATTTTACGAGTATAGTTAATATTATAAATATAATAATATAATAATTTGAAAAATAAGTGAAACACATTTTATTTATTTCGAAGAATTTCAATGAAGGATAAAAAGTTCTATTCACTTTTCTAATGGTCTTCACACCTTTAGTATATTGTAGATATATATACAAACATATATATGTATATATATATATATATATATATGTATGTATGTATGTATGTATGTATATCTATAATCTACAATATATTAAAAGTGGGAAGACAATTAGAAAAGTTATTTGAATTTTTTGCCTTCATTAAAAGTCCGCCAATAGACAAAATTGTTTATCACTTATTTTTCCCAATTATTATATCATTACATTTATAATATTTAAAAAAAGTCCTACAATATATGCTAATATATATATATATATATATATATATATATGAAGAATTAAATTGGTCACAAAAATTAATATTTCAGAAAAAGAGGGAAAAAAAACCCACCAAAATCTAATAAAAACTTGAAAGTTGGCAAAAAATAAAAGGAAAGAAAAACCTTAACATGCATGAAATTTTTTTTAATATTTAAATCTAAAGTCTGTTAAACTTCAAGCGGATTTTGTTTAGCTTTTCAATCACTTTTACAATATGATTCTTTATTTGATTAATTGATGATAGTTGTCTTTATTTATTTAGGTTTATATTTCTATCTGCAAAACCACCACATGTAGAGAAAAAAATAGGTTTAGATATAGAATTTTCTTATTAATGTATTAAAATTTGCTTGTCATTTGAGATAAGTTTTTAAAATTTTAGTGTGTTTTTGAAGTTTATAATAAATAAATTACCATGTATTTTCAATAAACAATTGCTAATTGAATTTTTCTTTTAATGAAATCTTCACATACATTATGATTGAAAAGATAAATTTGTCTGTGATTTGAGGTAAATTTTTTAATGTTTTAGAATGTTCTTGATATTTACAATCTTGATAATTAATGTGATTAAAGAAATGAATTTGTTTGTGATTTGAGGTAAGTTTTCTAAAATATTAATATGTCTTTAAAATTTACAAAATAAATTGTCATGTATTCTTGATAGACAATTGCTCATTGAGAAGCACTTTTATTTTTGTGAAATTTTGATATATCTTATTATTGAAGAGACAAATTACTTGTGATTTGAGGTAAGTTTTTTAAAATTTAGTATGTTCTTGATGTTTAAAATCTTGATAGTATCCATGATTAATAGATAAAGTCGATTCTCATTTGAAGTAAGTTTTCTAGAATTTTAGTACGTTCTTGGAGTTTACAATAAATAAATTATCACATATTCTTGATAGACAATTGCTAATTGAGAAATTTTTTATGAAATATTGATTCTATCGTTCATTGAAGAGATAAATTTTCTTGTGCTTTGAGGTATGTTTTCTTAGATGTTAGTATGTTTTTTATATTTACAAGAATAAATTATCTTGTATTTTGATTGAAAATTGCTAATTGAAATGTTTTCATTTATGATTTTAGTATGTTCTTGAAGTTGAAAATATAAGTTATCATGTATTCTTGATAGATAGTTGCTAATTGATATGCATTTTTATAATGACATAAATAATTAATCATTTAAAATTGACTTATTTATAATTTTTATCAGATTTTTTGAATTATTACATTCCATCATGAGAAATTAGTTAGTCATTCTAATTCTCTATGAATTCTCTTCTAAAATTTAATTATATGCAACTTTTTCAATTGTGAATAAATGATGAGATCCGGTATATCGTTTTATTTTAAATTATAGGCTCTAATGATTGTCTTTTTTGTTTTGGTACATGTTATTTAAATGATATAAAATTTATTCTGTATATTGTTGATTTCTAATAATTTTTCTGTCAATTTTATCCTTCAATAAAAGTTTCTATAATAATAAAATAGCCACTTACTATTTTCCTCAAATATTTATCATTTAATCATTATCTTTATAATTAAGACTTAAAAATTAATTATAAATTTTATTTGATCTAAGTAAGAAATCATACTTTTAATACTTTTAAATTAATAAAAAAATTTACCTTATATAAAAGATTACTATAGTTGCACCACAAAAAAAGAAAAAAAAAAAGAAGAAATATGTTAATTGAAGTCAAATTGTCATGGTAAAAGATAAAACAATAGGACAATAAGTAGTCTTGGTGTCGCTTAAATTGACTTAGATTTTTTTTAAGAAAAGGAAAAGAGTCGTAGCTTAAAAAACAAAAAAATAATAGAACAAATACGTTTAATTATGTAGGAATAGTCCTAGGGTTTTGAAAAAGAAAAAAAGAAAAAGAAAACGTCTAATATTAGCATAGAAATACGTATGACACTAGGGTTCAATTTTTGATCGATTAATTTATCTATAAGCCTTTCTTCAATGGTTTAGACCTAAGGATAAAGAGAATAATATCAAAATCAGTTATCTTGCATGCATCCATACTTTATTTGAAAACATTGAATAATTAGTTGTCTCTCAATCTTTTATTTCCGGTGAGTTATTTACAATTTTTCATTACATCATATATGATTTGTTTTTGTACCTCATCTGTGTTTAGTTATCTTTTTGCATTCATTAATCATCTTTTCATCCTTTCTTTATTTCTTTTAGTTAATTGTTTTAAAGATATATATGAATTATAAAAAATCAATAATTGATTTGTATGAAGCATGTAATTTTACACAACGGACAATGACATATTTGATATAGAAGACTTGTTTACATCATTTGAAAATATATAAATTTATTTTAACATCATTGCTAATTTTAATTGTTTTATACATAATTTTAGTCATTGATGCAAGACACATGTGCAAAACACGTAAACTAAACTAGTATGTGTGTGTATATATATATATATGTACATACATATACACGCACACACACAAACTAGTTTAGGGTATGTGCCTCGCTCGTGGACCTCGCTTCAATGAGTTTAATTTTATAAAATCGTTTCGATATTATAAAACAAAATATGTTCTGATTAAATTTAATGACTTAAATAAGATATAGATCGTTAAATATACATATATATTTCCACATAATTATAAAATAGATTAAAATTATATATCAAACATATATAAGAAGACAATAATGTATGAAAAACTCAACATCGGGATTCTACTATATTTGATTACATCAAACTAACAAATGAAATTTCAGGATAATTAAGTTTAAAAAATATGATCCGGACGAACATTTTTTTTTTTTGACTTTAAAATCATCATTAAATTTGTTATAAAATCAAAATAGACAAAACCATGCTTGAAATGACATTCTTCAAATAGTTTTAAAGAAAATATCTGATTTCTATGATTCAAAGCAGAAACTAATTAATGAATATTACATTTAGTCTAAAAGGATCTTACATAAATCTATATATAATAATAAAAGAAAAATTGGAGGTTGATTATGTGGCACTTCTCAATGGTCTCCATTCTTATTTTTCTTTTTTCTCATGTTTTATTTTTATTTTAAATATTTTATTTTTAAAAATTATTTTCATAACTCACACCTCTTTATTCTTATAAATTATACTCTTAATTAGTATTAATAATATTCATAACTCTTAATCTTTTTATATTCATAACCTCTAATAATTCAATTTTACGTTAGTTAAGTGAAATGAAGGCTCAGGGATACAATTCAGAGAAATGCTATAAAAAGACAAGAAAAATTCTCAATTCTCCCTTATCTTTTTAGCTTGGGATGCTTTTTAGTTAATCATTTTAGTCTATAACTCTTAATTTTTTTTTCCTTTTTCAGTGAAGTAAAGAAATTTAGAGGATTGATTTACTTAGAGCCATGGTTGAAGAGACACCTCTGAATAGCAGTCAGCGTATAAAATATATAATTGGATACATTTAGATAGTTTTTAACTATATATACTACGTACATCACGACATGAGATACACACATGTATATACAACCACACACACTTTATTGACTATCCGGTTTTAAATACACTTCTTCTCTTTTAATTGAAGAAATATCAAACTATCAAGAAAATAATCACTTATGAATACTCAGTACAGATCAAATGAACTTTTTTTGTACGTATATTTGAAGAATTAGATAAATCAAAGAGGATGGCGAGAATCAATAATGTTCGGAATTAGGAACTCTTTTATCCTTCAATCAATAAAAAATACTAACATACCTTCACACTTTCTAACTTTCCATATCTCTTACTTCAGTACTCTTTTAACAATATTATTATTGATTTTATCTATTTTTCCCTGTGGAAGAAGTTATGCTTATTTACGTATGTGTGTTTCATATTTTTTGTTAGTTATTTCACCACCCGAATTTTTTTTTTACTCTATAATTGTTTGTCATATGAAATTTGACATTTTTATTGAACACGATTTTCATAAAAATTCTTCTGGAGCATTTAATATATACATGTCTTACATCTAAATGAAATTGTGAAAGATTTTTATTAAAGTTATATGAATTTAATAATAATATTTCTTGGAGCTAAATACATATTTTAACAATATAAAAGGTCCTAAATATCTATTTACCTAAACCTAATCGAAGAAAAATACTAAAGAACGTTAATAGTATCAATTAATTGGCAATAAAAGAATTTCTACCTTAGAAATTTCTTTGAATATAAAAGAAATAGAAACGAAAAGTATTGAAAAAACCAGACTAATTTATAGAGTAGAAATACTCTATGTCCCAAAACTCTCTAGCATTAAAAAAAAAAAAAAAACTACTATCCTAATCTTTCCAGTTAACAACGAAATAAAAACAACAATATATAGCACACACAAAACGAAAAAAACTGCATGGCAAAAGAAACAAAACAGAGGAGAAAAGAAAAGAAAGAGTAGCGAGTTTTGGGTTTCTATTCGAGTTTTCGATGACAACACTACAATTTTTGTTTTAGTTAGTTCATCACACAAGTTCTTTTTCGATCCTGCACTTTTTATTGTGTAGGTTTTATTATGAATCAAGCATGTATGAAGTTGTTTAAATAATTTCTTATATTATTTAATATGTAAAATCGATTATTTATGTGAGGTTCAACTTTAACTCTGTGTCCTGTGTTCATTGCTTTATTAGATTTTGTTCCCCGTTATTATGATTTACATTTGTTTGGCTAATCCTTTCAATATTCGTAAATAAGAGATTTGTGTGTGCTTGGTTTAATGGTAGTTAATCTACACTTGAGTTTAATTTTAAATTTTAAGTCCTCGATTAGAGCATTTAATAAATTATATTTTAATTTCAGCATGATCTATTGTTTAAGAATTGATGTTTAACTGGGGATTTGTAGATTTAGTATTAGTGTTTGTCCTTTTTAGTAGGTGTATTTCCATAGTCTCATTCTAATAAATTAGCATTATTATGAACTAGATAAATTGTTCGCGCTTCATGCAAAAATAGTACATCTCATTAAATTATAAAATAATATTTTTAATATACAAATAGTAAAAATTAAAATACATAATTTTTCCTTATATTTTCACTCGTTGCATATATTCTTGGATATGATTAATTTAATTATCAGTATATTAATTGATCTCTTTCATACAAAACATTACTTTCTAATGTAAAATTGAATTATTGAGGGTTATGAATATAAAAGGATTAGGAGTGATGAATACTATATATTCTATTTAAGAGTATAATTTATGAGGATTAAAAAGTGTGAGTTATGAAAATAGTTTTTAAAAATAAAATATTTGAAAAAAATCCAAAGAAGATGAGAAAAAAGAAAATTGGGAATGGAGACCATTAAAAGCTATAACATCAGCAACCTCCAATGTTTCCTTTAATATTACATATAGATTCTGAAGGATACAAATATTCAAATAAACCAAAAGGCATGGATAGTAAAACAAAGAAAAATGAAGCTTTCAAAGTCTTTTTTCTTCAAGTAAATAAATATAATAAAATGCAAAATCTTAATATTAAAAAATTAACCATTAGAAATAGATAATATTTTAAACTTTCTAATACCTCTTTTTATATTTTTGGACTTTTTATTATTAAATATTATAAATTTAATAATAGGATAATTGAAGAAAATAAGTAAAAAGACAATTTTGTCTATTGTGAAGATTTTTAATGAAGGACAAAAAGTTCAAAAGATATTTATAAGGCCCTTCACACTTTTAATATAATATAGATATATATACGTACGTGCGTTGCACGAATATCCCTACAACAACAACAGCAACAAACCCAGTATATTCCCACTTAGTGAGGTCTGGGGAGGGTAGAGTGTACACAGTCCATACCACTACCCCTAACGAGGTAGAGAGGTTATTTCCGATAGATCCCTGGCTCATGATACAAGGCAGTATGACAGGAGGTAAACAAAACATCAAAAACATAGAACATGATACAATAACATAGATACGACATCCACAAAAGTACATTGCCAAAACACGGGACACCACAAATCCCCTACCTACTGACTACAACTCAACCACACCCTTAACTCTCTATCCTAATGTTTTTCCTCCAAATCTTTCTATCCAGGGTCATGTCCTCAGTCAACTGTAACTGCTCCATGTCATGTCTAATCACTTCTCTCCAGTATTTATTCGATCTACCCCTACCCCGCTTGAAACTTTCCAAGGCCAACCTCTCACACCTATGAACCGGGGCATCAGTGCCCCTCGTCATCACATGGCCAAACTATTTCAACCTTACTTCACACATTTTATCCTTAAATGATACTACTCCCACCTTCTCCTGAATAATTTCATTCCTAACCTTATCCACCCTTGTGAAACCACACATCTAACGTAACATTCTCATTTCAGCCACCTTCATCTTTTGGACATGAGAATTCTTAACCAGCCAACACTCCGCTGCATACAATATAGAAGGCCGGACTACAACTCTATATAATTTACCTTTAATCTTGGGGGCACCTTCTTATCGCATAAAATTCCCAAAGCAAGCCTCCATTTCATCCAACCTGCCCCAATACAGTGAGATACATCCTCATCTATCTCTCCATTCCCCTAAATTGTAGATCCAAGATACTTAAAACTATCCATCTTACAAACTGTCTGAGAGTCCAACATTGCTACCACCTCCTCCTCAATTCTCAAGTCCTTAAACTTGCACTCCAAGTACTCCGTCTTGGTCCTACTCAACTGGAAAACTTTAGACTTCAAGGGTTTTCTCCAAATCTCCAGCTTATCATTAACCCCTTGCCACGATTCATTAATTAAAACTATATCATCCGCAAAAAGCATACACCAAGGCACCTCGCTTTGTATACGCCAACAAATCCATCACCAAAGCAAATAAAAATGAACTAAGAGTTGATCCCTAGTGCAACTCGATCAAGACTGGAAAATGCTCAGAATCTCCTCCCACTGTCCTTACCCGAGTCTTCGCCCCCTCATACATGTCCTTAATCGCTCTGATGTACACCACAGGAACCTCCTTCGTCTCCAAGAATCTTCAAAGAACCTCCCTAATCAAGCTTAAATTTAAGATATAACAATAATATGTAGCACAATAAACTTTAATAAATATGTGTGGGACATATTGCTGGGTTCAATTGGTGTGAATGAAAAATGAAAAGTTGCTTGAAAGGGACACAACTCTTCAGGTAAAAGACACACTATTTTTGGAAAAGGTATGACTGTTTAGATGGTTGTGGCTGTTCGAAAAAGACACACTCTTTTGAATGGACAGACATGACTGTTCAGAAAGGATACACCTTTCTAGTGAACCGTTGTCACCTTTTGGAAGGGGAACTTAATGGCTATATAAACTTGCATTTTTCCACAGATTTAGTATGAATTTTTCTACACTTGAAAATATTTCTTGTCTTCTAAAATACTCAGTGTGATCATCTAAATATTGAGTGAGTTCGAAGAGAATCTGATCATTTGATGTATCACTATAGTCAGATTCATTTTATCCTAGGAGAAAAATTTTGTAACCTCGGGTACTTGAGGGGAATTATTTTCTTAAGAATACTCCATGAAGTCAGGGGACTTGGCCTTTTTTTGTTTCATCTAATTTTCTGAAAAAACACACTTCCTTGAAAGGTCTTTTTGATCTTGTGTTGAGGGTGTTACATAACTTCATAAGTTTTCTTGTTTTATACTTGAACTTGTATAGAAGTTATTGTTGTCATATACAGATTCTTGTGTACCCGTAAAACATCAATCTTAAGAAAATTAGTTGAATAAAAAGAATTTTTTTTCTTTTTTGATTGTTTGGTGAAATTTTCTTTTCACTAAAGTTTTTTTTTCGTAATCTGTATTGTTTGGTTTCTGGAGATTAAAGCTTTAAGATTTCTACTCCATTTGAACTTAACAGGTGATTTGAAAAAATAAAATCTTCATCACAAGTTAAAGATCACTCGGTTGATGATTGGAAGTCATAAAAACTTTATCATTAAACTAGAAACAAAGAGTGTTTAAAATTGCTACAAATTTATAAGTAGTATTTCAATATACTAAATTTACTGTCTTGTTGTGATAGAAAAATGACTACTGATAGTCATGTGGATGATACTGCAATGAATAGTGTTGTCACAACGAGTCGTATAAGTGCTCCGCAGGCAATGACACCAGTGAAGAAATCCAAAAAATTTATGGGTGTTGATTTAAAAGGTGGCAGCAGAAGATGTCCTTCTACCTTACAACTTTATGTCTTTAAAGATTCATATCTGAAGAAGCTCCAGAGGTGCTCAAGGGAACTTCAGACCAGGAGAAATTAGTCGTTATAGAGGTCTAGAAATACTCCAATTTCCTATGCAGGAATTACATTCTAAATGACCTCCAAGATGAACTGAACAATGTGTATAGTGGAATGAAGATGGAAAAAGAATTATGGGGTGCGCTAGAAAGAAAATACATTACTGAAGAATGTTGGAACCAGGAAATTCTCCATTGTAAGATTCCTTGAGTTTAAAATGATTGACAGCAAGTCTGTTGTATCTCAAGTCCAGGAACTGCAAGTGATCATCCACGATTTCCTTACAGAAGGCATGAGTTTGATGAATACCTTAGTTGAACGAATTAAAAATATTCTTAATGTTCACATGAACTTAATTAAAGGTATAGTTGTGAACGAGGCCTTTCAAGTCGAAGTTACGGCAATAATAGAGAAGGTACCACCTATGTGGAAGGACTTCAAGAACTCCTTAAAACATAAGAGAAAGGAGATGACAGTCGAAGATCTAATAGGAAGACTGGGCATTGAAGAAGAGAACAAAGCCATAAAAAGAAGGTCAAAAGGAAACTCTGCAATAAGTGGAGTAAATATTGTAGAAGATGACCACAACAACTCCAAAAAGTGGAAGAAAGCTGGTCAGGAAAGCAATCAACCTAAGAAAAAATTTAAGGGAAAATGCTTTAACCATGGCAAGATTGACTATAAGTCAGCGGATTGTCGTGCTCCAAAGAAAGGCAAAAAGAAGGACCAAGAAAATATGGTTGAATCCAAGAAAGAAGTGGATGATCTATGTGCCATGCTATCTGAATGCAACTTGGTGGGAAATCCTCGAGAGTGGTGGATGGATTTTTGTGCCACCCGTTATATTTGCGCAAATAAGGAGTTGTTTGTTGTTTTTTCTCTGGCTCAAAGCGAAGAGAAGATACATATGGCCAACTCCGCAACTACAAAGGTTGAAGTAATAGAAAAAGTCTGCCTAAAAATGACATCAGGCAAAGTTTTGACTTTGAACAATGTCCTGTATGTACCAGAGTTATGGAAGAACTTGATTTCTGTATCACTTCTTGACAAAAATGAATTCAAATGTGTATTTATTTCTGAAAATTATGCTTAGTAAAGAAGAAGTATACATAGGAAAAGGCTACCTCACTGAGGGACTATTCAAAATAAATGTAATGAATGTTGAAATCAATAAAAGTTCAATTTCTTCTTACTTGCTTGAATTTAATAATTTGTGGCATGAATGATTAAGATATGTCAATTACAAAACATTGCAAAAATTGATTAACTTAGAAGTTTTGCCAAACTTTGAGTGTAATACATTAAAATATCAAACGTGTCTGGAATCAAAGAATGCCAAACATCTGGATAAGTCCATTGAAAGGAATTCCAATCCCTTAGACTTAATACACACTGATATTTGTGATATGAAGTCAACACTATCTCATGGTGGAAAAAACTATTTTATAACTTTTATTGATGATTGCACTAGATATTGTTATGTCTATTTTCTAAACAATAAGGATGAAGAAATAGATGTATTTAGAAAATATAAAATAGAAGTTGAAAATCAGTTAGAGAAAAAAATCAAAACTATAAGAAGTGATAGGGGTGTAGAATACAAATATCCCTTTGCAGAAATATGTGTTGAGAATGGAATTTTCCATTAAACTACAACCCTGCATTTACCTCAATCTAATGGAATTATAGAAAGGAAAAATTGAACCTTGAAGAAAATGATGAATTCCTTACTTATAAGTTCAGGTTTACCGTAAAACCTATGGGGGGAAGCTGTCCTTACAACTAACGAATACTCAATAGAGTGACCCATAGTAACACACAATAAATTCTATATGAAAAATGAAAAGCAAGGGAACCCAACTTGAAATATTTTAAAGTGTGGGGGTGTCTAGCGAAGGTCCAAGTTTCTATGCCTAAAAGGGTAAAGATAGGACCTTAGACGGTAGACTGCATGTTCATAGGATATGCTAAAAGTTCTAAAGCATGTTTGTTTTTGGTTCATAAATCCGATCTTTCGAATATCAATGAAAATACAGTAATTGAATCAGATAATACTGAACTTTTTGAACACATTTATCTGTATAAAGCTACACATGAACAATCTAGTGGGAGGTCTAAACGACCTCGGGATGAACCAAGTGAGGATGTACATAATGATGAGAATCAAAGAGGTAGTCAATAGTGAGATTGATTCAATCTTAAGCAACCATATGTGGGAGTTGGTTGATCTTCCTCTAGGAAATAAACCTTTAGGTTCTTAAAGAATCTTCAAAAGGAAAATGAAAATGGATGGTACTATTGATAAATAAAAGACAAGACTTGTAGTAAAAGGCTTAAAGAAGAAAGAAGTCCTTGATTACTTTGATACATACTCGCCTGTAATGAGGATAACGTCAATTAGGATGTTAATTTCCTTGGCGGCGGTATATAATTTTGAAATCCATCAAATGGATGTGACAATAGCATTCCTAAATAGAGAATTGGTGGAAGAAATTTACATGGAACAGCCTGATAAAAAGGACGATGAAAAAATAATACCTAGTACATCAGAAATAAGAAAACCTACATATTATTATAAAGATAAGTTTAAAAAATATAACCTAAAGGATGAATATAAAAAATGGACACCAAAACAAATAATTAATAAAAATTATAATTTCTTAGACTTAGACTGTGTAATAGATGTAGATAAAACGATACAATCAGATAGGATATCTAACAAAATAATTATTAGACAATGGTAAAAATGCAACAGATACACCAGAATATATAGAAAGAACACTAATAGGAACAACAAAATTATGGTTTTTAAATTTAACTGAAGATAGTAAAAAAGTATTAAGAGCTGATAAAAAAATAAAAGGAACATCAGTAATCAAACTAACACCTATAGACGTATTGAAAAAATATAAAATAGCTATAAGAGATGAATTTAGCAGTATGACAACAGAAAAAGAAGAACAAAAAAAAGAAAAAGATACAAATATGAGTTTAATGTTAAAACTAGCAATATGTAATATGTGCTATATAGATAAATATACGTGTGTATTTAAAGAATACTACTATAAGGGAATATACAATACATAAGAAAGTAAATAAGTAAGAAGATTATATTTTGGTAAATTACCTGAACCATTTAGTTCAAAAATAATAAAGAGCTGAGATGAAGAAACAATAGTAGATACCCGGGAGCAAGAATAAAATTTCTACAACAATGGTATAGAAATATATGTGAAAAATACAAAGAAGAAACAAAAATGAAAAAAACATTAATAAGAAATTTAGCATGTTGCAGGGATAAAATAGCACCCCAATTTGGATGTGAAGAAAAATATTATAAGAAAAGAAAAAGACATAAGAAATATAAGAAGTATAGAAAGTCAAAATATAAGTATAAGAAACTAAGAAAAAGATATTATGTAAAAAATAATAAATATAAAAGACCATATAGAAAAAAGAAATCTATAACAGAATGTACTTGTTATAATTGTGGAAAACTAGGACATTTAGTGTAACGCCCCAAATTTGGTACCTGAAACGTTATACGGTGTCCATGACCCCGATGGACCATAAGCTAACCAATGACTGATATCTGTGAACTGAGCATTGAATAATAGTAATAATATCGTAAATGCGAAAACATGAACTAAAAGGTCATTAGTTTGAATACTAGTACATAACTAAAAAATATGGTATAACGATATCAAAACAACTGAGATAATTGTCTGAATATACTGTAGTCTGAAAGCCTCTAAACTGTCTGAATAAAGAGTTGATGGGACATGTCCCCAACTAACTCCAACTACTGAAATAAATTAAAAACTGAAGTAGTAATGGGATTATCATGTCCTCGAAGGATGAGGACTCACTGCTAACTCTGATTGCTGAACTGAGATGCTACTAGTTCTCTGGAGCTCGTGCTTCTAAACCTATGGTATAAGGCACAATAGCACAAATGTGTCAGTACTTTGAATGTACTGGTATACAAGTGAGGTATGCTGAATGCAAATGGTTCATATGCATGAACAATACTAACTGACTGTTTAACATGAACGTGAGAATACATGCATGACTACGTAACTGTAACTTAGATCGTGATAGGACTGAATACTGAGTCTACTGATATTGACCCCTGAGTCGCTGATAAGTGAGAAAGACTGATACTGTATTACTAAATACTGAGGGACTGATACTATTTTACTGATAGATGAATAACTATTTCTGACAGTTCTGATTATGAAGAACTGGTCTGGTTGACTGTATCTGACAGTCCTAAAGTTGAATACTGATAACATGAGTTCTGAGAACTCATATAGCTGATAACATAGGTGACTGTATCTGACAATCATGTCTGATGGAACTAGATGAGTTCCATACTGTATTAGAATTTGACTATATCTGATAGTCCTAAAATCTAAAAAGCTATCTAAGTTCTTTTACTGAGACTAAGACTGAGACTGAGACTGTGACTGTGACTGAGACTATGGGAGGTAATCATCTAACCTACATGTCCCGGAACTGAACTGGTGGGGTCCAACCTGTAACCCCAACTGGAAGGGTATAAATACCGTGCCATGGGTAAAGACCTACTGAGAGTATACCCTCGCTGACAGGGAGCTCCTCTTCAACCCTTCCTAGTAGGTAACCCAAATAATATATATATATATATATATCCCTAAACACGTAGGTTGCATCTCAACCTATTACGTAGTTCTAGAACACAAGGATTGCTTCTAAGGATCACACCCTTCACTGAATAATAGGTGAGTCCCTATCCTTAGGTTTACTCGATGCTGAGTCCTACTCCCAACTACATAGACACTGAACTGATTAACTAAACTGAACTGATTTAACTGAACTAAACTGATTAACTGATGGTATCATTTAGCAGAGCTAAAACTAAATTTACTGAGTTCCGTTGACCGATGGAATGCTACTGAGAGTACTGAAGTTACTGAGACTTACTGGGAATACTGAGATCACGGAGGTTACTGAATTACTAAGATTACTGAGATTTCCTTAGACACATAACTGACTAAGTTTTATGGATCATGACTTGTCTGAGAGTATCGTGAAAATATGACATGGCTCTAGGTATACAACTAAGTTATCAGGTACAAGAACCCTCAAGACTCGATGGAAAGAAACTGACATAACATGACTTACTCGAACACATGACCAACAACAAAATTCATAATTCATATATTGAAGCACTTCATCAAACATATAATATGCATAAACTTGTACATAAATAGAGATTTCATAATATCATGCTAGTTGGGCACTTTTCCTTTATATAGGCATTCAATCAAACACATGATAGGCATAGTATATGTAAACAACATTATACAATAATTAGACATCATGGTTCAATTTTAATTTCATCATTATAAGGTTTAATCGTAAGTTCACATGAATATACATCTATACTAATCAATTCCACAAAAAATTGATCACCCAAAATGGATTAGAATTCAATTAATCATTCTCAACATGAACAAAGCAAACCCAATATGAAACTTATAAAGAAATCCATAAACTTGAAGTTGGAAAAGAGATTCTTGGGCTTCATGGACGTAAAGAGACCATGAATGAACACTAAGCATACCATGGTTCGTAAATACACAAAGATTGATGGAGGAAATTCTTGAAATTTGATGGTGAATTCCGTTGGAATTGAACCTTCTATGAAAACCCTAGGGCTTGTTCTTGAGAGTTTTTGAGAGTAAATAAGTATAAGTCGCTGAATTATGGCTAAATCTCGTGTTATAAGGCTTATATAGGGTGGGAAATTAACCCTTTTAACCCTAGGACATGTATTTAATTTTTAAGAAAATTTCCCGATTTTCATCCTTGGCGCGACTCACCACTATTGTGTCAACTCACTGGAACTGGACAATTGGGAATCTGCATGGTGGCGCGACACAGAGCTATCGTGTTTCCACCTTGTTTGAGACCTGGAAGTTTGGAGCGACACTCCACTATCATGGAGCAACACTGGAAATTGACAATTTCCATTTAAGCTGGCTCCGCGACGCGCTGATGGCTCAGGTGATATACTGTCTTCCTACAAAGGCTCTAACTCTTCGCCCGAGTGTTGGATTTGGGCGAATTTTGTATCGATGGAAAGCTTATGGAATTTTACACATGACATAAAGTGAAAATCTTGAAAATACCACATCTATAAAAGTGGATTCATATTTCAAAGAAATCTTCTAATATTCTTGGGGAAAAATTTCAAGCTAGGAAAAGTACAGGTATTACATTTAGCTAGAGATTGTAAAATGCCTAAAGACCCAAAAAGAAACAAATATCAGAAATAAATATAGAAAATGCAGAATATATGCAAATAGATTATATAGATTATGAATTAGAAAGTGAAGATACTATATATGAAATCTCGAATAATGAAATAGATAATGAAATAGATAGTAAATCAGATGAATCAAATGACTGAAGAAGATATAAAAATAATAACAAAGGAAGAATATTTAAATGAAGAAGGAATAAATCAGAAAATAATATTTGATAATAATATATTTGACAAAATAAAAGGAAAACAATTAGATTTAAGTGTAGAAAAAATATTTAAAATACCAACAATAAAAAATAAATTTAGTAGATGAAAAGAATACTACGTGGTAAGCCAAAAAGAACATGTAATAGACTATAGATATGCAAAAGGAAAAGCTAGTATACTACTAGTAACAAAAAGAATAATTAATAAAGAAATAAACGATATAAAAAGTAAAGACCCAATAAAATACGTACACCTTGGAGGAACGAAAATATTAATAAAAACATGTTTTAGAGAAGGAATAGATACACCAATTGAATTACATTTAACAGATGATAGAATTATAAAACCTATAGAAAAAAGTATAATAACTGCTATAAGAGGAAATCTAACATACCAAAAATTTAAATTTATAATAAGTGCAAATTATTCAGTAGCAATAACCGACAAAAACAAAGACAAGTCATTAGTGCTATATTGAAAAATAACAGGAATAGAACTAACCCTAGGAAGTAAAATATTTACAGCAAGATGTAAAAATCTATATGTATTAACAAAAAAACACAAGTTAACGGGAAAAAATAAAATTAATAAAATACAAATAGAAAGTTCTTTTGAACAATTTGTAAAAACAATTGATAACAATGATTATAGATACAAATACATAGGTATAGAAGAAGATTTAGAAATAATAAATGATAGAATAAGCACAACAAATAGAATAGCTTTTGAAAAACCAGAATCATCAGGATCATAAAAAAGAACAAATTATGAATAACTTCAACAATTAAGTTAACTCAATATTATATAACGGGAACAATAAATAAAAAAAAATATTTAATACTCCTAAATACAGGACAAGAAGAAAACCATATAGCAAAATAATTAGTGAAAAATGAAGAAATAAAATCTAATAGTAATATATGCCTTGACCTACCAATAAGTTTAATAACTATTAAAGATACAACTAGAAAAGAAATAATAATAGGAGTTAGAAAAATAAAAATAGAATTTGAAATAAAGGAAGATATGCAAAAAGCATATATAAGATTAGGGATAAAATGGTTAGAACAAGTAAAACCCACAATATAGAATATAGACAATTAACCATAACCTACAATAAGAAAAATTATTAATAAAGAGAGCTTTAACATGAAAATATATGTACTTATGAAAATAATAGCAGAAAGATATTATAATAGATACTATACACCTATGATAGATACAAGAGCAGAAGCCAACTTATGTAGATTTAATTGTTTACCAGAAGACAAATGGGATAAGCTAAAAACACCAATAGTAGTCAAAGGATTCAATAATGAAGGAAGTTTAATTACCTATAAAGCTAGAAATATAAGAATACAAGAATGAGATAAGATATTAACAATAGAAAAGATCTATAATTATGACTCAACATCAAAAGATATGCTTTTAGGAATGCCATTTTTAGATAAAATACACCCAAATATAATAACTAAAACACACTTGTGGTTTACAACACCATGTAAACAAAGGGTAAGGGTAAACAGAGTTATTAATAAAATAAGAAAAAAGATTGATTGGATAAAAGAAAGTGAAAAAATCACACAAAAATTAGAAAATATAAAAAATATTGAAGATAATATAACTAGTTATATTTTTCAATAAATAAAGAAGAAATAACTATATTTTTAATAGATAAGGTAGAAATAATAAAGAAAAAATTAAGACAACTATACAGTGAAGATCCATTAAAAAGATGATAAAAACATAAGACTACTATAAGAATTGAGCTAATAGATAAAAATAGTACAATAACCCAAAAACCATTAACATATAACTTTGATGATTTAAAAGAATTTAAAATGCATATACATGAATTATTACAGAAACAATACATACAAAAAAGTAATAGCAAACACACTAGCCCAGCATTTATAGTAAATAAACAAAGTGAACAAAAAAGAGGAAAAAGTAGAGAAACCTAAATGCAAAAACTATGACATATAATTATCCAATACCAAATAAGATATTAAAAATAAGACTGATACAATGATATATTTATTTTAGTAAGTTCGATTGAAAATCAGCATTTTACTATTTAAAGCTAGAAGAAGAATCTAAAAAATTAACTGCGTTTACAGTTCCACAAGGATTTTATGAATGGAATGTGTTACCATTTGGATATAAAAATGCACCAGGTAGATATCAACATTTTATGGATAACTATTTCAAACAATTACCTAATTGTATAGTATACATATAAGATATACCACTATATACAAAAACTAAAGAGGAATATTTAAAATTATTAGAACAATTTGCAGGTATAACCAAAAATTCAGGAATAAGTCTAAGTGAAAAGAAAGCAGAAATAATGAAAAACCAGATGGAATTTTTAGGAATACAAATAGATAAAAATGGAGTTAAAATACAACATATAGTACAAAAAATAATAAATTCAAAAGAAGAATTAGATACAAAAAAGAAATTGCAATCATTTTTAGGATTAGTAAACCAAGTAAGAGAATATATACCAAAATTAGCAGAAAACCTAAGGCCACTATAGAAAGAATTAAGAAAGGATGTAGAGTATAATTATAGCAAAGAAGATAAAAAACAACTATAGAAAATAATTAATACTTTGTAAAGAGTTACCAAAATTTCAATTTTCAGACGAAAATAAAAAATTTATATATATAGTAGAAGCAGATGCAAGTGAATATAGTTTCGGAGAAGTACTTAAATACAGATATGAAGAAGAAAAATTAGAACATCATTGTAGATACTACTCAGGAATGTATAATGAAACAGAAATAAAATGAGAAATAAATAGAAAAAATTATGCTCATTATATAAATGTTTATTAGCATTTGAGCCATATATTGTATATAATAAGTTTATTTTACGAACAGATAACACACAGGTACGATGATGGTTAGCAAGAAAAATACAAAATCTAGTTACAACCAAGGAAATTCGGAGATTAGTATTGAATACATTAAATTTTACATTTACAATTGAAGTAATCAAGACTAACAAGAATGTTATTGCAGATTACATATCAAGATAAAGCTACCCAAACTGATATTACAGAAGATAATACTCTAGAAAAGATACTCAAAACCCTAACTTTGCTTTCATTGAAAGTAGATAGTATAGCAAATGATATAGAAAAGCTAAAGACCAATGAAGTTAAACTGAAGTCTGAAGCTATGACTCAGATAACTCAGCAGTGTGCAGAGAAATGTCGATCGGAAGGCAATAAAATTTCAGAGATAGAAGGAGACGTTGGGACATTCTAAAAAACCCATAACATTTATCAATCTACTTCTGCAGGTACAAGCAAAGAAGTTACAAGGAACCCAAATATGAACTTGAACAAAATATTTGACAAGCCATTTATACCAAAAACACCAAAAGACCCTTTGTTTATATCCTCACAAACTATTATATATTTAGATAGCCTAAATCAAGACAAGAAAGCTTATAACCACATAACCAGAGCATATATTGAAAACATTCACCAGATACAAACCTACTTAAACCATAATCCCAGAGCTATAAGCATTCAAGAACCAAATATGAATTATATAACCCAAAAACTACAAGGATACAATAAGTTAATTGCATTACCAAAAACTAACC
Source organism: Capsicum annuum (assembly GCF_002878395.1). Taxonomy (NCBI): domain Eukaryota; kingdom Viridiplantae; phylum Streptophyta; class Magnoliopsida; order Solanales; family Solanaceae; genus Capsicum; species Capsicum annuum. The sequence continues at coordinate 126,674,652 of NC_061122.1, read as the reverse complement.
CAAATCTAGTTAAAACCTGTTTCAGTTATGGACTACTCAATACTGTATATACCCAAGATAGAAGTGAATTATCTGCTATACCAGAAATATATAAAGCAATTACCACTTACAAAAAGATAACCAAAGGCAACCTATTTTTTGTAAAGTTCTATACGGCAACAACAGAGATATTGTATGTTGAAATTAAACCACTTATATAAATTATGAAGATAGGAATGACCCGAGATATGATCATACCCGAAGATATTGAACAATAAGTTGAAATACCCAAAATAGATATACCAGATTTTTATACGAATAAAAGAATTATTGGAATATCCACAATTATCCAGGAATTAGCAAATAACTACCTAAATGGAAATCCAATATGGAGTTATTATTCAAGAGACCAGCTAATGATTTATTCAAATTCAAGAGAGTTAAGACAAGCAGATATGGAAGAAATTAGACAATTGATTATGACGTTGCTCAATCCAGAAAAATGAATAACTACCAGAGCAATTAAGGAAAAATTAATTTCAAACGAATTATTGACCAGATCAACAACAACAACAACAAACCCAGTGTATTCCCACATAGTGAGGTCTAGGAAGGGTAAGATGTACGCAGTCCATACCTTTACCTCTAAAGAAGTAGAAAGGCTGTTTTCGATAGACCCCCGGCTTGAGACACGAAATACTAAATAAATTCATAGTAAAGCATGGAACAAGATGGCATAGCATAAATACGACACCCACAAGTAATAGTGAATAGAGAAAAGTAAACAGATTCGTAATAAAGCATGAAATAAGGTATCATAACAAGAATAATACTCCCACTAAGTAATTCCCTACACTAGCGATCCAAACTGACCTTAGCCTTCTGCCCTAATTCACGTCCTCTAGATCTTCCAATCTAGGGTCATGTCCTCAGTGAGCTGTAACTGCTCCATGTCCCGCCTAATCACCTCTCCTCAGTACTTTTTTGGCCTACCCCTATCCCGCCTAAAACCATCCAAAGCTAGCCTCTCACACCTATAAACTGAGGCATCTATGCCCCTCTTCATCACGTGTTCGAACCATCTTAATCGGACTTCCCGCATCTTATTCTTCTTTGGAGTCACACCAACCTTCTTCTTGATAGTCTTATTCTGAACTTTATCCTCCCTAGTCAACCCACACATCCAATACAACATCCGCATTTCTGCCACCTTCATTTTTTGAATGTGGGAGTTCTTAACTGGCCAACACTCTGCTCCATACAACACGGCCGGACAGACTGCCACCCTATATAATTTGCCTTTAAGTTTAGGAGGCACCTTCTTATCACACAATACCCCCGAAGCGAGCTTCTATTTCATCCATCCCACCCCAATACAGTGCAAGACATCCTCGTCAATCTCATCGTTACCCTGAATCACAGACCCGAGATACTTGAAACTATCCCTCTTACATATCAACTGTGATTCCAACTTCACTACCACCTCATTCTCTAGCCTCATGTCATTAAACTTGCATTCCAAATACTCTGTCTTGCTCTTACTCAACCTGAACACTTTAGACTTAAGAGTTTGTCTCCACACCTCTAATTTATCATTCACACCCCCCTCGTATCTCATTAATTAAAACTACATCATCTGCAAAAAGCATACACCAAGACACCTCTCCTTGAATACACCGCATCAACACATCCATCACCAAATCAAACAAAAAAGGACTATCAGTAGATCTCTGATGCAATCCTGTCAAGACAGTGAAATGCTCTGAGTCTTCTCCCGCCGTCCTCACTTGAGTTTTAGCTCTATCATACATGTCCTTAATTGCTCTAATATATGCCACTAGGACTCCACTCATCTCTAAGCATCTCCAAAGCACCTCCTTGGGGACTTTGTCGTATGCTTTCTCCAAATCGATAAACACCATATGTTGGTCCTTCTTCTTTTTCCTATACTGTTCCACCAGCCTCTGTACCAGGTGAATTGCCTCTGTTGTCGAGCAGCCAGGCATAAATCAAAACTGGTTCTCCAAAATAGACACTATCCGTCTTAGCCTCACCTCAACCACTCTCTCCCAAATCTTCATAGAGTGACTCAATAACTTAATACCCCTATAGTTATTGCAAATCTAAATGTCACCCTTGTTATTATAAAGAGGGATCATAGTACTCTACCTCCAACCCACGGGCATTTTCGCTGTCTTGAAAAATCCGTTAAATAATCCAATTAACCACCTTAAACCAGCCTCGCCAGATAACTTCCAAAAATCCACAGGTATCTCATTAGGCCCCGTTTCCCTACCCCTTCACATCCTGTGAACAGCCTCTCTAACCTCCTCTACCTTAAAAAGTCTACAGTAACTAAAATCCTGACATTCCTTTGAGTGCTCCAGATCACCTAACACAATAGCTCTATCTTCTTCGTCATTCAAAAGCCTATGAAAATACGACTGCCATCTATTATTAATATGGCCGTCCTCCACCAACACTGTACCATCCTCCACCTTAATGCACTTCACCTGATCGAGGTCACGAACCTTTCTCTCCCTAGCCTTAACTAGTCTAAACAACTTTTTTCCCCTCCTTTCTCCTGTAACCCCGCACACAAGCTCTCAAATGCTGCCGTTTTAGCTGCCGTAACTGCTAAATTAGCCTTCTTCCTAGCTAACTTGTACTCTTTCCTATTTACCCACTTCTCTTCTTCGTCCTTACTCTTAACCATCTTAGCATACACCCCTTTCTTGGTCTTTACTTTCTTCTTAACCTCTTCATTCCACCACTAATCTCCCCGATGATGCCCGAACTGTCCCCTAGAAACACCCAACACCTCACTAGCATTCTTTCTGATGCACCTAGCCACCCTATCCCACATATTATCCACGTCCCCTACACTTCCACACCTCTATTCCCGCCAATTTTTCCCCTATCTCCCACACATTCACTGGCATCAAGCCACCCCACTTAATTCTAGGTCTATACTCCTCATCCCTTCTCTTTCTATCCTTCTTGATACCCAAATCCATAACCAAGAGCCTATGCTGGGTCAAAAGATTCTCACTCGGGATGACCTTACAGTCCTTACACAACACCTTTTCCCCTTTTTTAAGCAATAAAATATCAATCTAGGTCTTGGCTATCGCGCTTCAAAAGGTGATCAGGTGATCATCCTTCTTCGGGAAGCCCGAGTTCACCACCACCAGCCCAAAGGACCTTGCAAAATTCAATAGAGTATCCCCCTCTTCATTTATTTTCCCAAAACCTAAACCATCATGCACATCACCAAAGCCTCCCGATAATGCCCCGATGTGCCCATTGAAATCTTCTGCTATAATAATCTTCTCTGAGCTAGGCACGCCTCTTACCACCTCATCTAAAGCCTCCCAAAACCGCATCTTTTCCTCCCCATCCAAGCCCACTTGCGGAGCATAAGAACTACACACGTTTAGGGTAAACCCCCCAATGACCAACTTAATAGTCATTAACCCATCGCTGATCCTCTTTACCTCTACTACTTGACCTGTAAGCTCTTTATCTACTAAGATGCCAACTCCATTCCTACACCTCTCGTTCCTAGAGTACCAAAGCTTATAACTATCCATATCCCTAGCCTTAGACCCTACCCACTTGGTCTCTTGAACACAGGTAATATTAATCCTCCTTTTTTTAAGAATCTTTAAAAGCTCTATGGACTTACCCTGAAGAGTTACTATATTCCAAGACCCAACCCTTAGCCTACCAACTCTATCAACACGTCTTCCTCTACCTCCCCTAAGGCCAAACCTTGGCCTCCCTCCTACCCCCACTCTTTTCTCTTCCTCGGCCCCTACAACAGCCCACCGCCCCAACCCCCTCGGACATGAACCTATCCAACCATTAATGCCCACATCCACTACTACAAGAAAATATAAGAAAATATAAATAATGGTAGTAATAAAGCAGCAGTAGAAAATACAAGGCTCACAAAAATTAGAAGAAATAATCAAGAAACAAAACTAAACTCAAATAGGGAGAAAAGCCAAAACCAAGGTAAGGACAAAACTAACAGTAAGAAAAATAGAGCACACTAATAGACTGGCACCAAGGACAGCCAAACAAATAATAAGGAGCGGTACAAGTCATAAATATACTATAGCAAACACACAAGTCAAGATATAGGAGATAATATGATAAATAATATGAAACAACATAAAAGGTTCAAAAATAGCAAGACAATAAAGACACCCTCAAAGCACACACTATATCCAAATTTTAAGAGCAACAACTACTAGAAATCACAATAACAGATAGGAAATCCCACGCAAATTAAATGCAACGAAAATATCAAAAAATCACGGGATAAAATAAAGTTCAAGGGTTAGAAGTCACCGAAATACGTATATCATGTAATCTGCTCTTGCTTGTTGTGCTGGAACCCGGCAAATTGGATCATCGGAATTACTTTGCTGGAAAGTCGTCGGCTTAAATCTGAGCATTAGTTGCAATATCCGGTAGAGACCCCCACCTGGATTTTTTTGCTCCGCCACCTTCACCACCGACATCCGTTGAACTAGTCAAACCATCCAGTTTGCCGAATTAGATCGCAAACTAGTAACTAGTAAGTTACTGCCTTCACAAATTTGCTGACAGTGGAGAGGGGAGAGAGGGAGGGATGGGGAAAGAGAGAGAGGGGAAAAAAAAGAAGGCCAAGAAAGATAGAGAGAGAGAAGTGTGCCTACCTGTCGCCGATGTTGTTTCACTGCTGGCGTCTACTTCATAGAGACTAACCAGTCACGTCAAAGAGAACGCAGGGGAAGGGAGAGACCAAGGGAAAGAGATGGAGCAACATACTTACCTGTCACCGACGTCTGCTTCGACGGAGATGGCACGGTCAAGTTAAAGAAGGTGTTAAAGATACGTTAGTTAGAGAGAAGGAGTGAAAGAGAGAAAGTTCAAAGATTATATTTAGTTATTTTTTCCAAATTATTGACCAGATACTGTAAAATAATAGGGCATAAATATCCAGACCATTTATGTTCAAAATGTAATGGAGAAAATAATGTAATAGTAGAAGTTCAACTAGAATGAAAGAAGATAGGACGCTAGCTAGAAGATAAAAGATATAAAGCAACATAGATCAATGAAGAAATAAAGTAGGAGACAAGAAGACAAGATATTAAAGTTATGAAAGTGACATATGAATTATTAGATAACTTTGTGACATGTGACATATTAGGTGATATGTAAATTATTATGCAAGCATTTATTAGCTTTTACTAGCCTTTTTGACTTTTTTGGCCAAAAAGCCATTATTAGTTTTGTCTTTTTGTAGGATAGCTTTAAGATTTTCTTTTTGTAAAGTTACTTTAGTCTTTCTACTTTTGTAAAGATGACAAATGTAAACTAGGAACATTATAGAATAGTATATGCGTTTTCTCTTTTTAGGTTATAAATAGAAGAAGCATTTGCTAAGTTAAGGCAAGACTTTTTACACAGAAAGCAAGCCTTCTTGTAAACAATAAAATTTTCTCTCATATAATCAGTAAAGATATTCAGTTTTACACTAAGCTATGGATGAGCCATGCACAGATTTATCAAATCTACCAGAACAAGTATTTTCATTTATAATTATGAATAGCTAAATTCATAAATTCCTGACAATCATAAGTATGATAAAATAAGCTCATGTTAGTTACTTTATAGTAGATTTATTCGAAGAATATTATGTTAAGAAGTTTATTAGAAAAGTGGAAAAGGAGAAAAATTCTTAGAACTATGCCATCCTAAAGGTGAAACCGGTGAGGCAAAGAAGCCAAGATAGGGGAGTAACCAGAGTAGAGACGCTGTTAGGGGAAAAGTATCATGATTACCATGCTAATAGTGACCGAAGAACATGTTATTTAAGAATAATCAAGTATATAGTGTTCTAAGATGATCATATTTTGTTATGTATATGATTGGAGGGAATATTTTTAAGAATATCATTATATGAAAAATGAATAATTATTTATCTGATGATATGATGGAGGAATTTAAGATACCTGTTTTATATGTACTTAAGGATATAGAGATAGTAAATCTAAAGAAAATTATATGGGAAAAGGTATTTGATATTGAAGAAGAAAATTGGATTCAAGATGAATTAGAACGAATACACTTAAATGACGATAGCTACTATTCATACCCAGATAATTATTATTTAGACGGATAATATACAGATTAAAAATGTTAGAATATATTAGAAGAGTTAGAAATAAACAAAGTTGGCTATATGAAGAAATTAATTACAGGAATCAACTTAAAAGAAAAAACAGACAATTAGAAGAAAGATTACTTAGATTAAAATTAACCTTAGAAAAAGAAGATACAAATGAGAGTTTATATAATACTATACAGGAACAACAAATGTTAATGGATCACATAGATAACATAGAATTACATATCAAATATAACACGATTAGAGTAAGTTATTACACAGAAATTAGTAAAATTACAACTACTATAGGATAAAATGATAAACTACGAATACTTAGAATATTGGAGAAAAGATATAGAGCAAATAAGATTAATAGAAACACTTATGAAAAAGAATCTACTTGACTACATAAAAACCAAAAATATGGAGAATATATTATACCTTAAAAATAATATAGAAGAATTAATAAGGTTAAAACAAGTATCTAAGGAATGCTATGACATAGCATTTCAACAAACATAAGTTATCCGCACCCCCTGTAATCGGTATCAGAGCTACGTGTTATTTAATTATTCACGCGTAGATATGCGTTAATTATGAGAAATGTTAATTGTTAATTATGAGCTATTGTTATCTTGTTAACTATGTTATTAACTATGAGAAGACCATTTAAAAATACACAGGATTTTAAAGAAGTTAAAAGAATTCTAAATAGTAATTATTCAGAATATAAGAAACTAAATGAAACAAAAGAAGACCTCATAGGTTAGGTTACTTAATTACTTTGATATCTAGTATTGAGGCAAAATTAATAATTCAGTTAAAATCTAGAAGAATGCGATACACGCCACCTAACTATGATAAAATCAGATTTAGAGATCCACCAAAATATTATAAATATTAATAAATAATTTAGACCAATCCCAAAAATATAAAGACTAAAACAAATATTATCTGGGAAATAAAGAGAATTAAAAATAAGAAAAGAAAGATTACAATATAGCATAATTATTGGAGTATGTCAAAAATCAATAAAAGCACAAAAGGAAGAAATATCATATTTAGAATCACAAATAGACAGTCTAGAATACATATATCAACATGACTTATATGCCATTAAATAGATAAAATGAATAAAAAGAATTCATAATAGATGAAAAAACATATGAAAATCACGAAGGATTAAAAATAAGAATAATATTTTCTTATTTAGGAAGAAGATATAAGAAAATAGGTGAACATTTATATTTGATGTTAGAAAAAGAAGAATTAAAATTAGAAGATAAATTAACAGCTATGGTAAGAATAGAAAGAGAAAATGAAGAAATAGATAAGAAAAAAGAAATAGTTAAAATAAAATAACTGATTATAGAAAAAATATGAAAAATAGAAGAAACTAAAAATAATAGCATTGTTGATTTAGAAAAAGAACTACAAATGCTAAAAGATCTGTATGAAAAAAGATAAAAAGAAAAAGAAGAAAAAGATAAAGAACAAAAAATATTATCTGACATAAATCAATTTAAAGAATATTTAGAAGAAAGAAATAAAGAATTAGAAACTAATGAAATAGAAATAAATACAATAGATGCTGAAGATACAAATAATTATGAATCAAAAAATAGTGAAACATATACAGAAATCTTAACAAATATAGAAAAACTAGCAATAAATAAAAAACAAGAAGTAATTAATAAAGAGAACTTAGAAAATACAAACATGAAAATAAACACTCTTGATAAAAAAGACGATGAAAAAATAATACCTAGTACATCAGCAATAAGAAAACCTACATATTATTATAAGGATAAGTTTAAAAAATATAACCTAAAGGATGAATATAACAAATGGACACCAAAACAAATAATTAATAAAAATTATAATTTCTACTTAGACTGTGTAATAGATGTAGATAAAATGATACAATTATGGATAGGATATATAACAAAACAATTATTAGACAATGGTATAAATGCAACAGATACTCCAAAATATATAGAAAGAACACTAATAGGAACAACAAAATTATGATTTTTAAATTTAATTAAAGATAGTAAAATGATATTAAGGGTTGATAAAAAAACGGAAGGAACAATAGTAATTTAACTAACACCTATAGACGTGTTGAAAAAATATGAAAAATCTATAAGAGATAAATTTAGCAGTATGGCAATAGAAGAAGAAAAATAAAACAAATAAAAAGATACAAATAGGAATTTAATGTTAAAACTAGCGATATGTAATATGTGCTATACAGATGAATATACGTGTGGATTTAAAGAATACTACTATAAGGGAACATACAATACAAAAGAAAGTAAAGAAGTAAGAAGATTATATTTTAGTAAATTACTTGAACCATTTAGTTCAAAAATAATAGAGAGTTGGGATGAAGCAAAAATAGTAGATATCCTCGGAGCAAGAATAAAATTTCTACAACAATGGTATAGGAATATATGTGAAAAATACAGAGAAGAAACAAAAATAAAAAAAATTAATAAGAAATTTAACATGTTGCAAGGATGAAATAGCACCCCAATTTGGATGTGAAGAAAAATATTATAAGAAAAGAAAAAGACATAAGAAATATAAGAAGTAAAGAAAGGTAAAATACAAGTATAAGAAACCAGGAAAAAGCTATTATGTAAAAAATTATAAATATAAAAGACCATATAGGAAAAAAATATATATAAAAGAATGTACTTGTTATAATTATGAAAAACTAGGACACTTTGCTAGAGATTAGAAAATGCCTAAAGACCCAAAAAAGAAACAAATGTAAGAAATAAAGATAGAAAATGCAGAATATATGCAAATAGATTATATAGATTATGAATTAGAAAGTGAAGATAGTATATATGAAATCTCGAAAAATGAAACAGATAATGAAATAGATAGTAAATCAGATGAATCAAATGACTGAAAAGATTTAAAAATAATAACAAAGGAAGAATATTCAAATAAAGAAGGAACAGATCAGAAAATAATATTTTATAATAATATATTTGATAAAATAAAAGAAAAAGAATTAGATTTAAGTGTAGAAAAAATATTTAAAATACCAACAATAAAAAATAAATTTAGTAGATGAAAAGAATACTACGTGGTAAGCCAAAAAGAACATGTAATAGACTATAGATATGCAAAAGGAAAAGCTAGTATACTACTAGTAACAAAAAGAATAATTAATAAAGAAATAAACGATATAAAAAGTAAAGACCCAATAAAATACATACACCTTGGAGGAACGAAAATATTAATAAAAACATGTTTTAGAGAAGGAATAGATACACCAATTGAATTACATTTAACAGATGATAGAATTATAAAACCTATAGAAAAAAGTATAATAACTGCTATAAGAGGAAATCTAATATACCAAAAATTTAAATTTATAATAAGTACAAATTATTCAGTAGCAACAACAGATGAAAACATAGACAAGTCATTAGTGCTATATTGAAAAATATCAAGAATAGAACTAACCCCAGGAAGTAAAATATTTTTAGCAAGATGTAAAAATCTATATCTATTAATAACAAAACATAAAATAAAGGGCAAAAATAAATTTAATAAAATACAAATAAAAAGTGCTTTTGAACAATTTGTAAAAACAATTGATAACAATGATTATAGTTAAAAAAACATAGATATAGAAGAAGATTTAGAAATAATAAATGATAGAATTAACACAACAAAAAGAATAGATTTTGAAAAACCAGAATCATTAGGATCATCGAAAAGAACAAATTATGAAATAACTTCGACAGTTAGTTTAACTCAATATTATATAACGAGAACAATAAATGAAAAGGAATATTTAATACTCCCAAATACAGGACAATAAGAAAACCATATAGCAAAATACCTAGTGAAAAAATGAAGAAATAAAATCTAATAGTAATATATGCCCTGACCTACCAAGAAGTTTAATAACTATTAAAGATATGACTGAAAAAGAAATAATAATAGGAGTTAGAAAAATAAAAACAGAATTTAAAATAAAGGAAGATATGCAAAATACATATATAATATTAGGGATAAAATGGTTAAAACAAGTAAAACCCTACAATATAGAACATAGACAATTAACCGTAACCTACAACAAGGAAAAATTATTAATAAAGAGAGCTTTAACATGAAAATATATGTACTTATAAAAGTAATAGTAGAAGGATATTATAATAGATACTATACACCTATGATAGATACAGGAGGAAAAGCCAACTTATGTAGATATAATTATTTACCAGAAGACAAATGGGATACGCTAAAAACACCAATAGTAGTCAAAGGATTCAATAATGAAGAAGCTTAATTACCTATAAAGCTAGAAATATAAAAATACAAGTATGGGATAAAATATTAACAATATAAAAGATTTATAATTCTGAACTAACATCAAAAGATATGCTTTTAGGAATGTCATTTTTAGATAAAATATACCCACATATAATAACTAAAACACACTGGTGGTTTACAACACCATGTAAACAAAGGGTAAGAGCAAAAAGAGTTATTAATAAAATAAGAAAAAAGATTGATTGGATAAAAGGAAGTGAAAAAATCACACAAAAATTAGAAAATATAAAAAATACTGAAGACACAATAGAGCTAGTTATATTTTCAATAAATAAAGAAGAAATAACTATATTTTCAATAGATAAGATAGAAATAATAAAGAAAAAATTAAGACAATTATACAGTGAAAATCCATTAAAAGGATGGGAAAAACATAAAACTATTGTAAAAATTAAGCTAATAGACAAAAATAGTATAATAACCCAAAGACCATTAACATATAACTTTGATGATTTAAAAGAATTCGAAATGCATATAGATGAATTATTAGAAAAACAATACATATAAAAAAGTAATAGTAAACACAATAGTTCATTATTTATAGTAAACAAACATAGTGAACAAAAAAGAGAAAGAATTAGAATGGAATATAGAAACATAAATGTAAAATTATCACATATAATTATCCAATACCAAATAAGATATTAAAAATAAGATCGATACAAGGATATAATTATTTTAGTAAGTTCGATTGTAAATCAGGATTTTACTATTTAAAGCTAGAAGAAGAATCTAAAAAATTAACTGTATTTACAGTTCCACAAGGATTTTATGAATAGAATGTGTTATCATCTGGATTTTAAAATACACCAGGTAGATATCAATATTTTATGGATAACTATTTCAAACAATTACCTAATTGTATAGTATACATAGATGATATACTACTATATGCAAAAACTAAAGAGGAACATTTAAAATTATTAGAACAATTTGCAGGTATAATAGAAAATTCATGAATAAGCCTAAGTGAAAGCAAAGCAGAAATAATGAAAAACCAGATAGAATTTTTAGGAATACAAATAGATAAAAGTGGAGTAAAAATGTAACAACATATAGTACAAAAAGTAATAAATTCAAAAGAAGAATTAGATACAAAAAAGTAATTACAATCATTTTTAGGATTAGTAATTCAAGTAAGAGAATATATAACAAAATTAGCAGAAAACCTAAAGCCATTACAGAAAAAATTAAGAAAGGATGTAGAGTAAAATTAGAACATCATTGTAGATACTACTCAGGAACGTTCAATGAAATAGAAATAAAATAAAAAATAAATAGAAAAGATTTATGCTCATTATACAAATGTTTATTAGCATTTGAGCCATATATTGTATATAACAAGTTTTTTGTACGAACAGATAACGCACAGGTACAATGGTGGTTAACAAGAAAAATACAAAATTCAGTTACAACGAAGGAAATTTGGAGATTAGCATTGAATATATTAAATTTTACATTTACAATTGAAGTAATCAAGACTAACAAGAATGTTATTGTAAATTACCTATCATGACAAAGATACCCAAACTGATATTACAGAAGATAATACTCTAGAAAAGATACTCAAAACCCTAACTACGCTTTCACTAAAAGTGGAAATATGGGAAATGAGATAGAAAAGCTAAAGACTAATCAAGTTAAACTAAAGTCTGAAGCTATGACTCAGATAACTCAGCAGTGTGCAGAGAAATGTCGATCGGAAGACAATAAAATTCGAGAGATAGAAGGAGAAGTTGGAACATTCCAAAAAACCTATAACGTTTATCAATCCACTTCTGCAGGTACAAGCAAAAGAGTTACAAGGAACCCAAATATAAACTTGAACAAAATATTTGACTAGCCATTTACACCAAAAACACCAAAAGACCCTTTGTTTATACCCTCACAAAATAGTACATAATTAAATAGCCTAAACCAAGACAAGAAAGCTTATAACCACATAACTAGAGCATATATTTAAAACATCCACCAGATACAAACCTACTTAAACCATAAACCTTGAGCTATAAGCATTCAAGAACCAAATACGAATTATATAACCCAAAAACTATACCAAAGATATATAAAAAAATTACCACTTACAAAAAGATAACCAAAGGCAACCTATTTTTTGTAAAGTTTTATACGGCAACAACAGAGATATTGTATGATGAAATTAAATCAGTTGTACAAGTTGTGAAGATAGGAATGACCCAAGATATGATCATACCCGAATATATTGAACAACAAGTTAAAATACCCAAAATAGATATACCAGATTTTTATGCGAATAAAAGAATTATTGGAATATGCACAATTATCCAAGAATTAGCAAATAACTACCTAAATGGAAATCCAATATAGAGTTATTATTCAAGAGACCAGCTAATGATTTATTCAAATTTAAGAGAGTTAAGACAAGCAGATATGGAAGAAGTTAGATAATGGATTATGATGTTTCTCAATTCAAAAAAACGACCAACTACCAGCGCAATTAAGGAAAAATTTATTTCAGACAAATTATTGACCAGATAATGTAAAATAATAGGGCATAAATATCCAGACCATTTATGTTCAAAATGTAATGCTGAAATAATGTAATTCTAGAAGTTCAACTAGAATGAAAGAATATAAGGACGCCAGCTAGAAGATAAAAGATATAAAGCAACACGGATTGATAAAGAAATAAAGCAGGAGACAAGAAGACAAGATATTAAAGTTATTAAAGCAATATATGAATTATTAGATTACTTTGTGACATGTGAAATATTAGGTGATACGTAAATTATTATGTAAGCATTGATTAGCTTTTACTAGCCTTTTTGACTTTTTTGACCAAAAAGTCATTATTAGTATTGTTTTTTGTAGGATAGCTTTAAGATTTTCTTTTTGTAAAGTTACTTTAGTCTTTTCTACTTTTGTAAAGATGACAAATGCAAAGTAGGAATAGTATAGAATAATATACGTCTTTTCTCTTTTTAGGTTATAAATAGAAGAAGCATTTGCTAAGTAAAGACAAGACTTTCTACACGAAAAGCAAGCCTTCTTGTACACAATAAAATTTTTTCTCCTATAATCAATAAAGATATTTAGTTTTACACTAAGCTATGGATGAGAAAAGCACAGATTTATTAAATCTACCAGAACAGGTATTTTCTTTTATAATTATGAATAGCTAAATTCATCAATTCCTGACAATCATAAGTATAATAAAATAAACTCATGTTAGTTACTTTATAGATTAATTATTCGAAGAATAACATATTAAGAAGTTTATTAGCAAAGTGGAAAGGAAGAAAAATTCCTAGAACTATGCCATCCTAAAGGTGAAATCAGTGAAGCAAAGAAGCCATGATAGGGGAGTAACTAGAGTAGAGGTGTTCTTTAGGGGAAAAGTATCCAGATTACCATACTAATAGTGACCGAAGAATATGTTATTTAAGAATAATCTAGTATATAGTGATATAAGATGATCATATTTTGTTATGTATATGATTGGGGGGAATATTTCAAAAAATAGCATCATATGAAAAATGAATACTTATTTACCTGATGAAATGATAGATGAATTTAATATACTTGTTTTATATGTACTTAAGGATATAGAGATAGTATATATAAAGAAAATTATATGGGAAAGGGTATTTGATATTGAAGATGAAAATTGGATAGAAGATGAATTAGAAAGAATACACTTAAATGATGATAGCTACTATTCATACCCAGATAATTATTATTCATACGGATATTATACAGATTAAAAATGTTAGAATATATTAGAAGAGTTAGAGAAAAACAAAGTTGGCTATGTGAAGAAATTAATTATAGGAATCAGCTTAAAAGAGAAAAAAGACAATTAGAAGAAAGATTACATAGAATAAAATTAACCTTAGAAAAAAGAGATACAAATGAGAGTTATATAATACTATACATGAACAACAAATGTTAGTGGATCACATAGATAACATAGAATTACATATCAAATATAGCACGATTAGAATAAGTTATTACACAGAAATTTGTAAACTTACAATTACTATAGGATAAAATGATAAACTACGAATACTTAGAATATTGGAGAAAAGATATGGAGAAAATAAGATTAATAGAAACACTTATGAAAAGAATCTACTTGACTACGTAAAAACCAGAACTATGGAGAATATAGTATACCTTAAAAATAATATAGAAGAATTAATAAGGTTAAAATAAATAACCAAGGAATGCTATGACATAGCATTTCAACATAGCATTTCAACAAACATAAGTTATCCGCACTATTTAGACTTGATTTTCTTCCCCTTTTCTTTATCCTTCTGAACTCTTTTATCAACACCTATTGATTTTTGTGATGAATCACCACTAGTTACCAACTTTTTGGGTTTCTCTTTGGGTGCATCATCAATATTAGCAACATCATCCCAAACTTCATCAACTATAGGCATATGGAGATTAATGGTAGCCTTACCACTCTGAGTGGTGATGGACTGATAGTGACTGTCATTCTTTGGATTTTATAAGTATTACACGAAAGACTGCATGATTATTGCTAATTGTAGATTGCCGAAATCTGGCCAAATTATTGCTCGATCGTAGTAGCATGCGACTCTACTTTCTGGATAAATTATGAAATATCTGCCTTAATCACCTTAAGGAAATTCTCTTTATTTTCTAAACACTTAACTTTCTTAGTAAGCAATGCCTCCATCCTTGACTCAGCATCATAGTTCCTTGGTGGAATATATGCACCACTCTTCTTCTTTTAATCATCCTTATGCCTCTAGTCACCATCTCTTTCTCTGCTCCTTATAATCATCCTTTCAGCTCCAGTCACCATCTCTTTCTCTACTTCGATAGCTATATATGTACCTATAATAGTTCTGACCTTGGTTTTGTTGCCTCGATCCTTATGTCTTGAGAATACCCTTGGCTCTTCACTCAAAACCCTGACAACTCTTTATCCAAATACTTCACCTCTTCTTTGATATCAAAATCATACAACTTAGGTGCTTTACCTTGTGAACCCACAAAATTCACCTTTTTAGAATTCATAGCTGTGAATTGTTTAGTCAGTAACACAATCTCCATCCTCAGCTGCATATCTTCTTGAGCCACAGTATCATCTTTGATTCTTTGCTCGTTGGAAGCCCCAAAGCATAAGTGCTAGCGCCTCTTTCTACTTTTTGAGTTTGCTATCCTCGGTTGGTAAGAGAGATCTGATCTTAGATTTTTGATGTTTCCTTCCAATGCAGGCTCATGAAAGCTCTACCATAAATATATATACAATAGCTTTGGAACTAGTATTCAGAGCATGGTATTAAATTTATAGCAAATTTCTCCACAAAATTCTATGATTAGGCTCAATCATCAAGTTCTTCTTAAATCTTAAACATGCCATATACATTATTTTAGAATGCAATTGCCTGAAATAATTAATCTCGTCCTTCAATTTCAGTATTCTGGTGGGAGGAAAGAATCAATCTAAGAACTATTTTTGCAACTCATTCTAAGTAGTAATGGACCCACGAGAAAGTTCTTCTAACTATAATATTGCTTCACTAGCTAGAGAGTATGGTAACAACCTAAGTCTCAAATATTTCTGGTGGGAGGGAAGAATCAATCTAAGAACTATTTTTGCAACTCATTCCAAGTAGTAATGGACCCACAAGAAATTTCTTCTAACTATCATATTGCTTCAACATTTATGATGGGCATATTTGTGTATCAGTCCATAAATCCGCAAACACACCATTCAGATTTACCAATTGAATCATAGCACTCGTGATATCAAACTTTGTCCCCTAAAAAAACTCAGGGGGAATGATAGCTCCAATCTCTATAGGCTCAACATACCCTAAATCATCTACTATATTATCATATGCTTGCAAATATTGATGAGATAGAAGAACTTGATCTTTATCTCTTTAACTCTGTTGAGTTTTGTTTGATGATCTGCTTTCTGTCTCATTTTATCCTCTTGAGATTCACGGTGAGAAGTCTCATTATCCCTCCTCACATTTTCTTTTGCTGGTAACCATGCAATATTTTATGCAACTATATTAGAAATTTATGTCAATATTGAAAGAACTGTCTGTTAATATTCCTCTTGTAGAAGCATTTGAGAAGATCCTAGGCTATGCAATGTTCATTAAGGATTTGGTTACTAAGAAGTGAATGGTGACTTTTGAGCTGCTGATAATATGCACCATTGCAGTGCTATTACTTCGCGATCCTTAGTAGAGAAGAATAAAAACCCTAGAGCCTTTACTATTTCATGTACCATTGGGTCCTTGAACTTCTGTGGAGTTTTATGTGATTTAAGATCTTGTATTAATATGATGTCATTGGTGGTGTACAAAAATTTAGGGTTGGGGGCCCCAAACTGACATCTATAAGATTATTGATGGTCGACCACACTATGATGAAATCGGTTGGTATATTATGTGATGTGTTGGTGAAGGTGACATCCTTAATATTTCTACCTAATTTTATGATCCTTGATAGTGAGGTGGACATCAAAGTCCCAATTATCTTGTGAAGGCCTTTCTTAGCTATGGGTAGGGCATTGGTTGAAATGGAGATAGGGTGGATAAAGTTTAGGCTCAATGACAATAGGAGACTTTTAATGTGTGCCATTCGATGTGACAACTGAAGTATATACAGGTGGTGTTTGTGATAGATACTATTGATGATGATGCATTGACTATCCCTATTAAGGAGAGACTTAGGGTTGAGGCACTAGCGACAGTATCATAAACTTTGATAGTAATGGTATTGATGAATAAGATGAGATGGTGAGCACACTATATGGTAGAGGTTCTTATTCCTATGCTTCGTAGAAGTTATATCTTGACTTGAAGAAGAGAACTAGTTTACTAGCTTAAATATCCATTAAAGATACACCAGTCTTGGAATTAAAAGCCCTTCCATCTCACTTGTGATATGCATTTATGAAGGCTGACAACATGTTAGCAGTCATTATTATTGTTGATTTATTTATTAACAGGTTGAGGCATTAATTTCATTCTTGTAGAGATTTAAGAGGGCCATCATATGGACGATTGTAGACATTTACTTGGGATTTATACTCACAAATTCTAGCTTGATTTGAATTTTGTTACCAACATCGAGCTCCAATGTTATTTGAATCCACCTATAAAAGAGATGGTAAAGAAAGTGATTATAAAGTGATTAGATGTGATCGTTCTTTGCCCCATTACAGACAACAAGTGGGTCATCCCAGTTCAATGTGTACCTAAGAAGGTTGGGATCATTGTCTTCTCAAATTAGAAGACTAATTTAATGACCATGAGACCAGTTACAAGATGAAAAGTGTGCATGGATTACTGAAAGTTGAACACTTGGACTCAAAAGGACCATTTTCCTATTCCATTCCTAGATTAGATGCTAGATAGACTTGTGGGCAGGGGTTGATACTATTTTCTTTATGAGTATTTAGGATACAATCAGATTTCTATTGCTATCAAAGACCAAAACAAGACTACTTTTAATTTCCCATATGGTACTTTTACGTTTAAGCGGATACTGTTTGAGCTGTGTAATGCTTCTGCCACTTTTTAGCGATGTATAATGTAAATATTTTTTTATATAGTGGAGGACACTATAGAGGTCTTCATGGGTGACTTTTTGATTGTTGGGGACTCTTTTGACAATTGTCTAGCCCATTTGGCCAATGCACTTTAGAGATGTCAGAAGTGCAACCTAGTTTTGAATTAAGAAAAGTGCCACTTTATGATGAAGGAAGATATTATCTCCTATACAAGATTTCAAAAAGGGGTATTGAGATTTTTAGGGTGAATATAGTGGTGATTGAAAAATTACTTCCTCCGATTTTAGTAAAAGGTATCAGAAGTTTCTTGGGTCATGCTGGGTTTTATAGGAGATTCATGAAGGACTTTTCTAAAATTGCTAATCCATTATGAAAGCTTTTAGAGAATAAGGTGAAATTTGTGTTTGATGATGCATGACTCAAGGCATTTGAGTTCCTTAAGAAGCGGTGACCTTAACTTCTATTATTGTGTCTCATGATTGGTCCTTGATTTTTGATGTGATGTGCGATGCTAGTGGTGTGGACTTGGGAGCAATCCTAGGTCAATGACGTAAGAAGATTCTTCACCCATATACTATGCCATCAAGTTATTAAACCCCACACATAAAAATTATACAATCACTGAGCAGGAGTTACTCGTGGTGGTTTTTTCTTTTGAGATATTCTGGTCCTATTTTATAGGGAAAAAATCATAGTTTAAACTGATCATGTAATATTGAGGTATCTTATGTTGAATAAAGATGCAAAATTGAGGTTTATACATAGGGTCCTATTGTTGAAAGAATTTGAATTTGAGGTGAAAGACCAAAAAGGCACGGAGAACCAGGTTTGGGATAACTTATATCTCTTCGAGGAGGAGGCAATGTAGAAGTTAGGGGATGAACTTAATATAGATGATACTTTTATAGATGAGAAGGTCTTGGTAACATCTCAAGACTTAATCCCCTAGTTTTATGATTTTGTTAACTTTTTGGCAAGTGATCTTGTTCCATAAGATTTATCATTACAAAAACATAAACCGTCATGCATGAGGTGAGAATGTTTTTCTAGGATAAACCTTATCTCTTTCGTATTTATGCTGATGGAGTTATTCAGAGATATATCCCTTAGGTATAGATGATAAGGATTCTTGAGGTTTGTCATTTGTCTCCAGCCAACTATTTACGAGGATGGTTATGATTTTGCTCAAGCCTGTGATCAGTGTCAGCGGAAAGGTGATATTTCATGGAAACATGAACTCCCTATGACACCTATCTTAGAGTTAGAGTTTTTTGAAGTGTGGGGAATTAATTTCATGGGTCTTTTTGTGAGGTCATATGGGATGAAGTATATTTTCGTAATGGTTGACTATGTTTCTAAATGGGTGGAGGCAGTATTTTCGTAATGGTTGACTATGTTTCTAAATGGGTGGAGGCAGTTGCGGTTCCTAACAATGATTGTAGAAGTGTCTCCGTATCTTTGAAAAAGAACATTTTTTTTAATTCGGCACTCCACGTGCTATTATTAGTGATGGCAGGTCTCACTTCTGTAATTTTCTATTTAATGCCTTGCTCAAAAAATATTATGTGAAACATAAGGTGGAAACACCTTATCATCTGCAAATGAGTGGGCAGTTTGACGTCTTCAATCACGAGATCAAGTCCATAGTGGAAAAGACTATGAATTCCAATAGAATTAATTTGTCAAGGAAGTTAGATAATGCTTTGTGGGCCTACTGGACAACTTTTAAGACTACCATATGTTCCTCTACATATCATCTTGTATAATTCAAGGTATGCCACCTGCCGATCGAACTTGAGCACAGGACTATAGGCATTAAAAAAGTTGAATTTTGAGTGCGGGATGCAACTAGTTTGAGGATGAGCAAGGTGAATGAGTAGGATGAATTATAGCTCCGAGCTTATGAGAGTTTCTCTCTTTACAGAGAAAAGATCAAGATGTGTCATGACAAGAAGATTGAAAAAGGGTGTTCTTGCCCGATCTATGTTTTTTTATAAAATTCAAGAGTTCGATTGTTTCCTATAAAATTGAAGTCTAGGTGGTATGGACCATTCACCATATGTAGGGTATTCCCACATAGTGCTATTGAGTTGAAGTAATATAGTGAATCCTTATTTAAGTTTAATGAGCTGCTTGTCAAACATTATTTGAGCAATAATGATGAGGTGAAAGTGTGTGTTGAAGTAAGCCTTGGCGAAGTCTGAGTAGCTAAGGAAACCGATTCATGTCGTGACATTAAATAAGGTGCTTTATAGGAGGCTACCAATGGGATTCTTGGTGAAGTTTGAGTTACCAACATAGCTATGTCATGCCACGACATAAATCAAATGCTAGTGTGGAGGCAACCCACTATTTTAGTGTTCACGTTGTTTTCATTTTTGTAGGTGTAAAGCATAAGGAAATATCCGGATATAGTAAAATTTGCAAAATTCAAAAAACGGGACTTATTTACAAACTTATAGGGGTTATAAGTCCTACCTAAGCCAGGTTAATGATGTAGTAGACGTCAGAGTAGAAATATGAGAATTTGGAGTCTCTGAACTTTTACTTACAAGCACACTTACAGGGTTGTAAGTACCACTTATGACCTTCTAAATGGTGTCGTTGAAATCAGAATCAAAGTTTAGGGGTGCAAAAAAATTTTCTACCACTTACGGGCCTTAAGTGGCACTTACACTCTATGAGTGGCCAAAAATTTTAGTGTCATATTTTTGAAATCTGGGTCATACCCAAGTCGACCGACTCGATCTGGCATACCAAAGGGTTTAAAAACCCTATACCTGACTCTTTTTCCCTAGTTTCTCAACTTTTATAATTCCCTACTTAAATTCAAACTCTCCAACTTTTTGTTAACTCCATAAAATGAAAAAACCCTCAAAATGTTAATACCAAAAGTCCATTTTCATGCACAGAGCACTAAAGGCTAGGGTTTTCATAAACTTCTTCAAATTTCTACTTCCATCACTTGCAATTAAGGTAAATTTTTTGGCTTCTAATTGTCTTGATTGTTTTATTCATTGAGTTGGTACGTATAATATACTTGATAATTGAATGAATCTTATGAATCTTGATAATAGAAGCCTATAATGATTAAAATCTAAAATTGTGCCATTATTCATGTATTGGGAAATCTGTGATCATGCCTGAAAGAGGAGAAAATGTTAAAAATTAGATGAAAACCTAAATTTTTTGTGCAATACTTGTGATTTTGAACTGGATAAATGTTGTTGTGTCCGAACTTGGACTGAAAAATGCAAAATACATAGTGTGGGGATGAAAAATTTGAGAAAATTTGAAGTACTCTCAGGGGGATACCAATGAGGGGACTTACGAGCCATGTAAGTAACACTTATGGGACCTAAGTCGCCTCGTAGGTGCCAGGACTAAGGCCCTAAATTTTCAGGGCTTTGTTTGAAACTTATGAGGGTAGTTAAAAACCTCGTAAGTTGTACTTATGACCTGTAAGTAGAACTTACGACCTGTATGTGGGGTCATAAGTGCCCTATCCTGGGTGTTTTGATATTTTCATACTTTTTTGTTCCCATTTTCTGTTTCAAGCACCAACAACTACTCTTTCAGGTACTATGGCACTTAAAGCATCCAGAAAGAAAGGAATTCAATCTAGGATTTGGGATGAGTACCCTGAGCATAGTGGCTCAATGAAGGAGTACTTGGTTTGTCGGGACAGATCTTTGGACCCATAACAAACCAGGGGCCCCTCTCTAATATAGGCCGAGAAATAAATATTGTTACATATACGTTGGGTATATAGGGAACCATTATGCTACAACAAAAACTTAACCGAGCACTCAATCCACACCAGCACTGGTCTGGGCCTAGATGGTCACACTTAGACCTGTTCAAAGGACCAGGATGAACAAGGCCCAAACTTTATCAATGCACTCTCCCCAGTCTAAGAAGGGAGAGGATGCTTCTGAGGATGGTTCAGAGGATGGTTCAGAGGATGAGGTAAATTCACATGTTGGGTCTGGATAAGGTTCAGTCTAGGATAGTATTTGGTTATGTAAAGAAGGAGGAGGATGCACAAACTCTATATCCGAGGAGGGATAGGATGAAGCATCCGGTTCAGCGAGTGAGTCGGTATTAGTCACACCCCAGGAGGGTATACCTTAGGTAAAGCAACATATTCCATAATTCTCCACACATAACTCACAACTACCTACATAGCATGCTCGACCTCCTATTCCATCACCAACTAAACCTGCATCTAACTATACATATGTCTCCATTGTTCCTATAGCTAAAATAAACCTAAGATGTTTTGTAGAGTAGATGCAACACATATATAAGACGTACATCCTCATTATGGATCATGGTAGGCCCAAGAGGAGAATTGTAGCTGAGAGAAGGATTGACCTTTATCACAGCCAAAAAACCAAGGGTCTTGATGAAACTTGTTGCGATAAGCTTTGACAAGTAAGACTATCCCTCAAACTGATATGAAATAAATGATTTAACACAAAACCAAGGAAAAACCCCTAGGATGGAACAAATCCACACACACACATTTATATAGTTAAAGCAGAAATATTATCAAAGATACCAAATAAAATCTTAAAATCTGGTGTCATAATGTAAGAACTTAATAATACGCCTCAAGTTCAAAACATATAAGATATCCCAAAAGGGGAACAAATCTATCTCTAAATACAAATAAAAACATAGTATAAATAAATAAAATCAATAGCAGACTTCAGACTCTTGAAATAAAATGTAACCTCAAAAAGCTCAAAATATTGCCCGAATCAATCACCGTGAGGAACACTCAAACCTGGATATGCATTGAAAGGGCACAATAGGGGTTAGTACAGTCTACTTATAATTAGTAGCTATCATAGGATGGCTGAACAAAGTAGAAAATAAAGCATACAAAATACACACTAAGGGCACATCAGCTGTAACCAGAAAATGTCCCAAACAGTAGCACACACCATCTCAACTAACAGTTCTATATTATTCACATACACCATAGCATTTATGTTGAAGGAAGACAAGTATAAAAATATCACACATACAGGTATAAGAACGAAATACATGTAAATCGATAAATATCAGTGGACATAAATCAACACAATAAGGGTAAAATGTAAAGTCAAAGATAGAATACAATAGAAAAATAAGCCTAATGTTAAAGGTACAATGATTATGTTGATGTGATGCACGAGGTTGTCCCACAACCTTCATATACTCACATGGAGATAATGCTTCCCAACGTAGGAACCATGGGGGTTCATCAACCTGTATATAACTAGTCCAATAGAAATATCCATATCTCCTCTCTGGTATATCCTTTGGTTGAGGGTTTTTAAGATGTCATATTTCCTATCAGAAAAAGCTAGTGTTTCTAGTATTTCCAAAATGGTATCAATGTTTCATGAATGTGTATAATATGAGGTTGTAATGCTCACAACCAACCAGAATAAGTATTTCCATATCCTGCCATTATACTAACAAAGTGGGCAAATAATCCCTTAATATTTCTAACCATTAATGAATGCCAACATAAACCATATGCCAAAAGAGTAGGATACAATTAAATACAACATTAATATGATATTAGGCCTTTTCATTATACAAGACACCATTAATTCCATATATTCATAACCAACAATGTCATATATGGGCAAACACGATCACGCATAGAAAATATTATTCCAAAACCACCAGACAAAACAATATAAGGCCCCCTCTCAGTATGAATCTTGGGCTCAAAATGTCATTTTTACAAAGTTGACCTTTGAAATTTAATTTTACAACTTTTTGAACCTAGGTATGAAATGAGATAAGTCATGAAACCAAACCAACCTAAAATTGACTTTCTAGATCTACTGGTGTAGTCTATTTTGCTATCTAATACATAGATCAATAAGAGTTGACCAAAGTCAGCTATAAAGCTTTTCAAGCCATAAAAAATCTCAATATAATATAAATCACACTAAAATGCCTTAAGAACCATGCCAATCATCCACACACTCTAAAATACCACAAAGAAACCATGATGAGGGGAAAAATAGTCAAATTATACAACAATGAATATTTCACATAAATCATCAAAAAGTTAGGTTGTTACAACTTGACTGGCTAGCAAGACCGCCAAACCTGTAGGGCTTTTCTGATTGATATCACTCGGCCCCAAGGATCTTACAACCCGACTATTTTCTAAGATTTTTATGCTTCTTATTCCTTCACACAATATTTGATTGCCTAACAGGATGGTAGGACAATTGAGCAGCTATAGTTAGAGAATACTCTATTCTGAGGGGTTAGAGTAGATATTTCTATGGTGACCATCCACTGAGTTCTATTTAAGCCAAAATATGTGGCACTAGTATCTATTATAGAGTTTGATTTTCAGATAAAATTCATGTAGGACAGGTGTACTATGATAGATATAGATTTTAGATGACAAATGTTGGATTTGGAGAGGTTGA
This sequence comes from Capsicum annuum, assembly GCF_002878395.1. Taxonomy (NCBI): domain Eukaryota; kingdom Viridiplantae; phylum Streptophyta; class Magnoliopsida; order Solanales; family Solanaceae; genus Capsicum; species Capsicum annuum. The sequence continues at coordinate 126,650,141 of NC_061122.1, read as the reverse complement.
TAGCCCACAAGATTTCTTACATAGTTGATGATGCCCCCTGTATAGAGAGATAGGTGAAGATAAAGAAAAAAGTGCTACATTTCTCAATAAACTTTTGGTAGACTATGGTACACTTCAGGTTGAGTACGATTGCTTTAGACAATGTTCATACATATGATAGAGTCACACATTTTGCTAATTTTCTTGTGGGTTATGAGATTGATTTTACTGGAATGATATTTTTGGAGATTCATAAGCATGCTTTTGGTGAGACCACTGTTCTCATCTTTCCCTGCCTTATCCAGTAGCTTTGTAATATGGCAGGTGTGTTGGATATTATAACATTGATAGAAGAATTGAGGTGACTAGAATCACGAACATTAGTTTGATCAAGCACCCAGCTAACCCGATCCTCACACAGAGAGCTCAACCATCTCCAATTGTGATTCTAGTTGATTTTGAGGAATCTCCATCTTTGACTGAGGATGTTTATTAACTGGACATTGGTGATGTTTAGATGGCTGACTAGATTGGTGAGCCTAAATTCATAACGAGTGGGAGCAGACCCTGGCTACAACTATATCAGATCTAACTTTTACTTTAAAATATATGTGTCCATTGCCCACCTTATAGAGTTAGAGACTCATCTTTCCACATTGTATGCATAGATTCAGCCTTTGGTTTGGATAACTTTAGAGAATGTTAAGGCTCAGGTGTGAGAAAAGATGAGAGCCGAGAAGATCAATCTTACTTAGGAGTTTCACACCCAGATTGCTGCCTTTGAGGGTTGGGTATCTGTATGGTCTAGTAATTTATATGCTCTATATCAATCAATGGTTTGAGAGGAGGTAACGATATTACATATTAAGGTATGCTTTTTTGTTGAGAGCCAAGTTCTGATAATACCCCTAATTATCCCTTAATTTACAAAGTTGTTGCATTAATAACAACCTATATAGTTTGATGTGTTTACTGAGGAGTATCCGGTGCTAGTAGTTGGGATCAAGAGAGGTAGAGACGAGAAGTTACAGGACCCCACCATTCTATATGATCAGGCCCTAAAAAAGGTCACCCATGAGTCTACGGTATTTGTAACAGATGATATGTTGATACACAATGATGAAGAAGCAGGTGTGTCTTCTATTCATGCCCCACCACCATGACCACCTTCACTAGTTGAGTTACTTCCTGCCCAAAAGGGGGAGAGTCTAGGACGGATGCCTATAGTGTCTTGGGCATGTCTTTATTCCCTTACATTGTATTGTAGTTTTTCAATGGGATAGTGTATAGTCTTTTAGTTAGGCTAGGGGTGTGCCACAACTGAGGTTATTTTTTTCATATTTCTTTTCCCGTCGGCTGCTCTATCATAGTATAACTGGCATGTTTAGGTTGTATTTTGTTTTGTTTTTTATTGATGTTTAACTAGGAGAAAAATAAGAAACCTAAGGCAGTTGACGCATTTTGAGAGTGTTTAAGATATTTGAGAAAAAGGATACCCCTCTAAAAAGTTTGTTTTGAACCATGTAATGGGTATATATTTGTGACTACTATGAATCTTTTTATGACATTAGGATTAGGGAAATAATAATCACAGCTTAGAATTTGCATAAATTTAATAAGTAGTAGTTGGTAGCATAACATTGTACTATGTGTATGGGGGATTTCTTACCTAGATCCTTTTGTACATTTAATCCAGAACATACCTAATTAGTCTTTCCTAGGTTTTAGGGTAGTTGGTTAGGAAAGGATCATAGGACATCTTGATTTCGTCCACACTTAGCCTAAATGACCCTCTAAATGAGAATAAGTACCCCTTGATCCCTATTTTGAGCCTACATAGACTATTTTATTGTTTAAATATTTCACCTTCCCAGTTTAGTTACACCGAACCAGTTTTGAACCTGGTCCCTCCTTCGACATTGTGTATCTTTACTCAGGAAAATCACCTATGTTGAGGGTGGCTATTGTAGGGATACATGATTAGAATTAGGTATGCATAAGGGTTAAATAGGAGAAAAGAAAGTAGGGTAAGTTATGGTAAAAATGGAAAAAGAGAAAATTGAAAGAGAAAAAAGGGAAAAATGAAGAATAAAAGAAATGCACCAACCTGAATAAGCAATAAAAAGAAAAAGAGAGTAATAAGAGAGGAATAAAAGAAAAGTTGGTTCAGATGTGGTCCTAAAATGTAATTGTAATGTCAAGAAGGGTTAGTCAGTAATGTCCTAAATGTACCATACCAATGTCCAAGCCTATGTTACAAGACAAATAAAGTCCTATCGTGGTCCTAGTCCGACTATCCAAAAAACTAAGATAAAGAAAATAGGGGCAAAATTATGGTAGTCTATGCACATTGATTGGAAATCTTTTTAGGAGCATAAGTGTTACGTTATCATTCATGCATTAAAATACATACTTATACTGTGAGAGTGGGACTTGTGAGGGTACATGTGTTTAGTTGCTAGTTGCTTATATATCCAGGTAGTGTACACTGTAGACTTGCTTGAATATTTATCGCCGATGTAATGCCATAGATTATTTCATTTTTGTTGCACTGTTGGGATACATAGATCCACACAGTTCATTTTGAAAAGTTAAAAATAGGAGAGGTTGAAAAATTTTAAGATAAAATTGAGTTAACTGCCATAGGTACCTTAGGTTTCTCCTGGTTAAGCATCGTCGTTTTGTTTTTACAATGTTTTGATGCATGAGGTCATTCAAATGTTCTAAGTTGAGGGTTTTGATATTTCATGGTTTCATGGAACCTTCGATGCATAAAACCAAAAAATATACAAGTACTTACATTCATTTTGGTAGATATGATGTATTTTTGTGTCTATTTTGATGGAAACAAGGTTTTGGAGCATAAACGAAGAAAAAGAGTTGCAGTTACAGACAAATCCCACTTACAATACTATTTATGTGGTGTATATACACTTACTGCCATAGTAAGTGGTCTAATGAGTCTCAGAGTAGGCAAGTTCAGAGAACCTAAAAGTTGATTTTATTTTTGATTGTGACGGAGGACTACAAACAGGTGGTAAGTACCACTTATGCTATTGTAAATAATATCATGGGTGTCAGAGGTTGAAGGATTTGAGATTCAGAAGTCTGTAGTTTTGTCTAAGAAGCACACAGGGGCTACCTATGGGGTATAAGTACCACTTATGCACCCATAAGTTCCATCGTATGTTGAAAGATGAAGAGTGAAGACTTTAGGTCACTTACGACACTCACTTACGAGTTGTAAGTGGAACTTACATCCTTTTTGACTAGGTTCGTCGTCACCGACCCAATTTTTCTTATTTTTCTAGTTAGATTTTTAAGGTTTTGACGTAATCTATAAATATCTTCTAGAAGTTTTTGTATTAGTTTACACACTCTTTATATTCATAAATATCTATTGATTTTAAGAATCGACTTTTGATCTAGGAATCCTTTGTTCTTGATTATTTGGTTGATTATTAATTTGATAATTTGATTTTTATCTTAAATTATGGTGGGATTATTTCTATGCTTTATTTTATGTATTCCATGGATCTTCTTGTAACCATGAGAGGCTAAACTAACTAACTACAGTTGTGGGAACCCCAGTAGAATAACAAAGTAGATGAAGTGTAAGATTCTTTGAAATAAATATTTCTACATATATTTTGATCTTTTTTGATTGGTATGCTTTCTTAACTACTACAAAAGTTAAGACCTTGCTTGTATTCGAGATCATCTTTGTAAGAGAGGTCAAGATTAGAATAAAGAAGATTATGATAGTAATTAAAGGCTACCAACCCTCGTCTAATCAGCTTGACATCCAGAAGGAGATAGTTGAACTAGGATCAAAGACAAAGGTTAGTACAGAGACACTTTGAGACTCACAAGGTAAAGAATTAAATTTACCAAAGGCATTCACAAGATGGTTGGTGATACATACCTTGTCATCTTTTATATGTAGGGCATTGAGTTAGTTAGATTGAGAACGATAAGTCTACGAAGTTAGGAAGACAGGGGTATCATAGTCCTAGTATTCTTCTCATATTGATTTCAACTAAAGAAATCAAGACTTGTTGCTATTTTATTGTTTTCATAGTGGAACACTCTATTTACTTTCCAATATTTTCTAGCTACTTCAACAAATTTGTGAGTGATATTCAGCATATTCCATATGGGTTCAACCTCAACCCTCTTTGGGTTACTATATTTGGCATCAACCGCATTATAGTTCTTGGCGGTGTAGTTTTAGAGACATCACTTGTTTGATTTCAAGACCTTTATATCTCATTTTGACCTTTGTTTGAAAAATACTGAAAAAGGGTCCCTGAGGGTTTATTTATTGAAAAAAACTTTTATCAAAAAACAATGTCACCATTGAGTCTTTAATGTCAAAATTATCCTAATAGAATTTATGGTTTATTTCAGTAGGGTTCCAAACGAATATTGAGGGTTCATTATTTACTAATTTTCTTATATCTAGTGTATGCCTTGGTCCTTCTGCATGAATGTGGGCCTCTATCCATGAATACAGATTGAGAATTTCCCCTTTATTAGGATTACGAGGTGGTGTATGTAATCGCAAGGGGTAGACGAGTCCTTCTTTGCAAGTGTAATAAGGCTGTCGCAAATACTAAGGCTTGAATTATCAACGTTCATGAATTCAAAGCCTTATCCATGAATATAAAGTTCAATTCAGTAGTCTACTCAGTGTTGATCCTTATGATGAAAATATTTGACCTCATTCATGGGGAACTGTGCACTTAGTAGTATAAAAGCCTCATTTTTAACTATTTCCTTCATGCATTATTTCTGAATTAAAACATGCACTTTGTAATGCCCCGAGTTTGGTACCCTGGATGCTACACGATGCTAACAATCCCAAAGGACCACTAGATAACTCATGACTGGTACCTGCTGCAATAACTGTATAATGATACTGAAATATGCAGAATAATGGGCTGAAATGCCATAAGGTTCAAAACTAAAACATAACTGTTAATGTGGTATAATAATACCAAAACTAAAATAACTATCTGAACATGCTATAGTTTGAAAATCTAGTCTGAAAGCCTCTAAACTGTCTAAATAAGGAGTTGATGGGACGTAAACTAAACCCGTCTATTAAAAATTGAACTGAAATAATGAAATAATCATGCTATACGCGAATGATGAGGATTCACTGCAATCCACTGCTGCTGGCTGAATCTGAATTGCTAAGGATGCTCTGGAGCTCGTACATTTGAACCTATGGTATAAAACACCATAGCTCAAATACTGATATCTAGAGAGCCACTGGGACAAGCCACTACTACTAATATCTAGAGAGCCACTGGGATAACTCTCATCTAGCTCGGACTGTCTGGAAATACTAAATCATCTAATCTATTAAGATAAAAATAAACTAAATGATTAAGTCACCAAACTATGAGGACTCACCAACTGTAGGGATGTAGATGGAGATGCTCAAAATCACTCTCTCTACTGAAACTTAGCACTTGAACCTATATTATGAGATAATGTAGCACATAGACGTATATGTGGATCAGTACTTAGAGGATGTACTGAGTATATGAGGGTGAAATGCATAATTAAAACATCATCTCATCATCATAATTTGTAAAACAATGCATGCTAAATGTAAATGACTCACAGAAACATGAATGTCTGAAGAAAACGAAAATCTGAAATCATGAATAGCAAATCATACTTTGTAAATCTAGTGAGTCATAACATTTAGTTCTAAAAGCTGTGCTAATACTCTGTCTTTAAATCATACTGTCTAAGTGTAGAAAAGACTCACTTCTATGTCTGAAATCTAAAATCTAAAATCTATAACTATTATCTTTCTGTAATGCATGATCTGATTAAAATTGTGAGCCTTTACACCTGGCTTTTTAAAAGCTTTTCCGTTGTTCTTTTCTATTAGGGGGTTCTTCTAACCGACATAAATAATGTGAGCTAACATGGAGTCCAACTTCTCATTCCCTTAAGGGAAAAACCTTATGATGGTGAGAGGAGTCAAACTTATGCCAAGGAAGATAACCTGGGCTAAGGGATCACATCTGTAACTATCATCAACATAGAAGTAGGAATAATATGATAATTTATACCTACGTTGGCTACGTAGTTCTGTGTAAGATAGGGCACACTAATCCCTCACTCCTTACTTGGTGCTAAGTACTACTCCCTTTTAAATTTGTATGCTCATTCTGTTGGAAATCCACTTTAAAAACTAGCATAATGGTAATTACGAAACCAATTATGCTTTTATCTAAGTCATTTTGTAAATAAAGATAATTTGAATTCTATAATCTGAGATAAATCTGTAAAGTAGGTTTCAATCTTATCCGAGGATCGAAAGATCAAAACTTTATTAAAAAGCTGTAAATAATCTGATCATAGGATGATTAAAGCATCATCTTTTCTTAAAATATCAACATATAATCTTGGGCTTAATAACCCATGCATCAATCTCATGTCAAAACATCATAATAATCATACTTGGTAATGAAAACAATGATAATTCATCTTAAAATCTGGAATTTACTGCAATAGGCATGAAAATAGGAAAATAAACATGCAATTCATCTCAAAATCTGTCAAAAACTCATAATCATGCAAATAGCAATAATAGGTATAAACACTAATTCAAAACTCATGTATAATTATTTAAAATCATATAAATTTAAAATAAAAGCTTGGTTTTGGGCATAAGGATGGAAGAAGATCCTTGTTCATAAACCCCACATACCTTGGTAGATAATTAGATAAAGAATCTTGAATTATTGATTCCTATTTGAGTTCTTGAAGATGAGTTCTTTATTATCTTGTCTTAGGAGTCCTCAATTTAGAGCTTTCTTTGGGAAAAAATTGAAGAATTTGATTTCTTGGAGAAGAAGCTTTGGAGCTCTAGGGTTTTGCTTTGAGAGAAAAAGCATGAAAATAAGCATAAAGTACTTAGAATAGACTTAATCTTACTTTTTGGACGGGTTGGGGGCTAAGGATTTGACCAAAATACCCCTTTTAAACTTTTAATCGGAGCTGGAAACAATAAAAATTTTCTGAACTGGCATGCCCCCACGATGCGCCACTATTGCAGTGGCTTAGTAGAACTAGACAACTGGGACCTGGAATTTCTCCGCGACGCGAAGCTCTCGCGATGCTCTATTGATTTGTCATTTGGGCCTTCACCGCGATGCGCCACCATCTCGATGAGCCATTGAAAATAGACTAATGGGAAATAAGGCTTCTCTATGATATGGGACTATCATAGAGAGTGACTAAAATTTGAAGATTTGGAATTTACCCTTCACCACGACGCGGTGATTGCCTAGATGGTGTACTGCTTTACTAAAAATGCCATAACTTCTTAACTGAGATTCATATTTGGGTGAAATTGGTATCAATGGAAAGCTTATTCAATTTCCCACACAACAGAGTGTCTAAATCTGCAAAATTCTACATGTTACACCAGATAGTCATTTTTGAAGCTAGTATTTGACATTCTAGAAGCAAAATTAAGTTTAAAATACTGAGGAAACTAAGGCTATAAGCTATTATGCACAAGTGAAATAACTGTATGACTAAATTTAAAGCCTACTGGGTTACTGAACTGATCTGAGAGTTCATGAGTTATCATGATAATAGCTACATGGCTGAATCTGAGACTGGAAAAGATCTGAATTAAGGAAGACTCTTACATTCGACTGAGTTTGAGTTCATGGAGAAGAGATGAGGATAATTAGTACGTATGTCTACTTTTTCTTCCCAAGTAGCACCCTCAATAGACTAATTTCTCCACAAAACTTTGATCAAGGGAATTTCTTTTTTCCTTAGTCTACTGATCTGGTGATAAAGAATCTCAACTGGAACTTCTTTATATGAGAGGCTTGTCTAAATATCTTTACTTTCTAGAGGGACTATAACGAATTAATCATCCATGTATTTCTTCAACAAGGACGCATGGAATGCTGGATGAACTGAGGAAAAACCTGCGGGTAGCTCAAGCTCATACGCCCCCTTCCCAAAATAGCTCAAAATCAAGAAGGGACCTACATATTGGGGACTAAGTTTCCCCCTTTTGCCAAACCTCTTCACCCCCTTCATGGGTGAAACTTTCAAATACATAAAAGCATCTACCGCGAACTCAAGATCTCTTCTTCTTACATTTGCATAAGATTTTTGATGACTCTGGGCTGCTTTCAATCTTTCTCTAATCAACCAAACTTTTTCCATGGCCTCAAACACCATGTCTGCCCTAATCAAAGCGACCTCACCCACTTCGAACAAACCAACTAGCATTCTATATCTCCACACATAAAGAGCTTCAAACGGGTTTATTTGAATACTAGCATGGTAACTATTATTATAAGAAAACTCAATTAATGGAAAATCTCATCCCAACTACCTTCAAAATCAAGAAGACATGCCCTCAACATGTCCTTTAGAATCTGAATGGTCCTTTTTGCCTGACCATCTGTCTGCAAATGAAAAGCTGAACTAAGATGAAATTGGGTACTAAGTCCCTACTGAAAGGCTTTCCAAAATAGAGAGGCAAACTGAGTACCCCTATCTAAGATGATCAATAAAGGAACTCCATACAATCTGACTAAATTTTTGATATACAACTTAGCATCATCTTCAACTGTATAGGACATGTGAACTGGTAAGAAATATGCTAACTCAGTTAATCTAACTGGTAAGAAATATGCTAACTTAGTCAATCTTTCTACAATAACTAAAATCAAATTATGCTGACGACATGAATGGGGTAAACCAGTCACAAAATCCATATTCACCTCTTCCCACTTCCAAGTAGGGATACAAACTCTTGTAACGTACCACCACTCCTTTTGTTCTCTACCATGACCTATTGATAAGTTGCAGACTTGGCTATAAATTCTGCTATATCTTTCTTCATACCACTCTACTAATAGATTTCTCGCAAGTCACGGTACAATTTTGGTAGAACCTGGATGAATGGAATAACGCGCACCATGTACTTTCACCATAATCCACTGTCTTAAATCATCAACATATGACATAAACAATCTACTTTGGTACGTCAACATACCACACCTCCTTGGCAGAAAACCTCTACCTTTTGGTCTTTAACTAACTCCTTCAGTTTGACTAAACTAGAATTCTCATATTATTTCTCTTTTACTTCAAAAAATAGAGAAGATTCGAAACTACTCTAAACCTAAACATTCCCTTTAGCTGAGTCAACCAATCTCACACCCAATCTAGCTAACCGGTGAACTTCTCGAACTAGCTCATTCTTATCATTCTCCACATGAGCAACACTTCCCATGAACAGTCTACTAAGGGCATCTGCCACTACATTGGCCTTGCCCGGATGATACAACACACTTATGTCATAATCCTTCAATAATTCTAACCACCTTATCTGATGAAGATTCAACTCTCTCTGAGTAAACACGTACTGTAGGCTTTTTTGATCTGTAAACACATCAACATGAACTCCATAAAGATGGTGCCTCCAAATTTTCAAAGCAAACACAATAGTAGCTAATTCAGGATCATGGGTCAGGTAATTATTTTTTTGAGGATTTAGCTGTCTAGAGGCATATGCTATGGTTTTACCTTTCTGCATCATAACATAATCCAAACCGAATCTAGAGGATTGCAATACACAATTAAACCATCTGTAACATCAGGTAACGATAAAATTGGGTTTTAAGTGAGTCGAATCTTCAACTCCTAAAAACTCTTCTTGTAGGAATCTGACCACTGGAACTTAACCTTCTTCTGGGTCAATCTAGACATAGGGGATGCAATAGACGAGAAACCCTTTACAAAATATCTATAATAACTAGCTAGACGCAAGAAACTTCTAATGTATGATGGAGAAATAGGTCTAGGAAAATTTCTGGCAACTTCTGTCTTTTGGGGATCAACTCTAATTCTATTACTAGAACCAATGTGATCGAGAAAAGCTACTGGCCTTAGCCAAAATTCAGATTTTCTAAATTTGGCAAACATCTGGTGATTTCTAAGAGTTTGCAACATAATTCTAAGATGTTCTGCATGATCATCCTCATTATGAGAGTAGACAAGAATATCATCGATAATGACTATGACAAACAAGTATAGATACTGTTTGAACACTCTGTTCACCAAGTCTATGAAAGCTGCTGGGGCATTTGTTATCCTGAAGGACATGACTAGAAACTCAAAATGACCATAGTGGGTTCTGAAAGCTGTCTTCAGAATATCACTCTCCCTTAATCTAAGCTGATGATAGCAGAATCTAAGCTTTATCTTGGAGAAATAAATTGCAACTTGGAGTTGATCAAATAAGTCATCAATTCTAGGAAGAGGATATTTATTTTTGACTATAACTTTATTCAGCTTATGATAGTCAATGCACATATGCAAATAACCATCTTTCTTACGCATGAATATGATGAGAGCGCCCCATGGAGAAACACTAGGCCTTATGAAACCTTTATCTAAAAGATCTTTGAGTTGTTCTTTCAACTCTTTAAGCTCGGCAGGGGCCATACGATAAGGAGGTATTGAGATGGGCTGAGTATCTACAAGAAGGTAAATCCCAAATTCTATTTCCCTATCGAGAGGTACTACTGGCAAATCTTTGGAAAAATATCAAGAAATTCATTGACTATACTGAATGACTGAACTATTGGAGTCTCAGACTTAGTGTCCTTGACCCTAACTAGATGATAGATGTAACCTTTGAAAATCAACTTTCTGGCCTTAAGATAGGATATGAAATGACTCTTGGGAGATACTGAATTACCTTTCACCTAAAAGACTGGCTCATCTGGAAATTGAAACTTCACTACTCGGGTGTGACAATCTATGGATGCATAACAGGAATGGAGACAATCCATGCCAAGAATAAGGTTGAAGTCAACCATATCTAACTTTATTAAGTCTTCTAACATTATTTTATGAAGGACAATGATAGGACACTTTCTATAGATTTGCTTGGCAACAACTGACTCACCCACTGGAGTAGAAACCAAGAAGGGCTTAGGGATTTTTTCAGGACTTATTTCAAAATTCACTACAACTAACGGGGTCACATAGGAAAAACTTGACCTAGGGTCTAACAACATATAAACATAAAGGTGAAAAAAATAAAATATACCAGTAATAATATCTGGTGAATCCTCTTGCTCCTGCAGAATGGTAAGGCATAAAACTGATTCTGGCACTGATCGCCACCTGTACTGGATGATGCACCCTGAGGAACTGGATGACCTAAAGGAGCTGGTACACTAGTAGCCTGGGTATGAACACGAACATCTTTGTTTCCCTGCATAGCATGTGGACACTCTCTAATTCTATGACCCAACTTACCACAACCATAACAACCCTTCTATCTAGCCAAACACTCTCCAGGATAATTCTTACCATAATTAGCACATGGAGGATAACTAGGTCTTCGACTCATACTATTATGAGATCTGGACATAGCAGACTTACCTCACTGCTCCTTCTTAGCTATAGGAGCCGGAGCACTAGCTGAAATGGTACTAGAATTACAGAATATTTCTAAAATTATGAATGATTCCCCCCTCCAGACCTAGCCTGGCCATACTAAAATTGCCCGATTCTAGCCCTCTTATTACTTCTATCTCTTCTCTATAACTTTTCTGCGTCAATCTACTGAGTATGGATCATTAATCTAGCAAGATCCATGTCTCCAATAAGCATGGAAGTCCTACACTCCTTGACTACAGTGGTAGATACGTCAATAACAAGCTTACTTATACTTGCCTTAGGATCAGAATGTATCATGGGCATAATTAGACAACTAATTGAACTTAAGGCAGTACTCCTTCACTGTCATAAAACCCTACCTCAAATTTACAAATTCATCTATCTTAGGTTCTCTCATCTCACGTAGAAAGAACCTGTCTATAATTGCATTCTGAAATACTTGCCATCTCATAGGAGCTGCATTGTCACCTCTACCATTCTTCCACATAACTACCCAGTCATACGTTATACATTCAATCTATAGGATGAAAACTCTACACTCTCCTTAGAAATATGCATAATCTAGGTGATCTTCTTTACCTTATCTATATAAAGCTATGGATCCTCACCTGCTTTTGACCCAAAGAACTCTGGAAAATTCATTTTTATGAAATCTCTGATTATGACTGCGGCTAAATCACCATTCTGTTGAAGTGGGACTGTACCCGGATGGTTGCCCTGAACATTGGAAGTCACTGCCTGGGCCAATTCCTAAAAAGTTGCCTCAAACTTAGTATGGTAAACATTCTCATTCATAGGATTGGCAGGCTGGGATGGTTGGTTATCATTTCTGCGGGCATTAGCTCGATGAGGAGGCATATTCAATTTCCTACACAATGGAGAGTCTAAATTTGAAAAATTCTACATGTAACACAAGTTATTCATTTTGAAGCTAGTCTTTGACATTATAGGAGAGAAATTAAGCTAGAAAAAATATGGGGTATTACAAAGACCAAAAACAATACCGATCCCATCCATATCAACCCCTAGAGGTACAACAAAGCCTCTATCCAAAAGAGTAAGCAAATACGATTGGGATATGCCCCCAAGCATGGCCAAAACTAATATCCAAAATAAAAGAGAAGTGTAGAAATCCATAACATTAAATGATGCCTCCCAAAAGGATGAAAGATCACCACTTTAGTACAATTGTTGATACCGAATCCATGTTCTAAATAGGAGGAGTAGAATAGCCGATTCTTCAATAGCATAGGTATAAAGCCTCTAATAAATAGGGTTTGTGAGTGACCGCTAGTATGAACCTCATGATAAGGACAAAATAATGCTAGTCATAAAACCAAGTAAACCCATTAAATGCACACAACCATACATATATAAGTGTCAGGAAAGGGGACTAGTTTTAGTATACACTTAAAACCTTTACCAGGGCTTTGTAGCTTTTCCGTCCTAACCACCCACGGGCCATATGGGGTCATCTACCCTGCTGAAAGGGTCCCAGTACATGTAGCCACATGATGAGGAAATATCCCATGAGATGACTATTTCATCCCCCAATATAAAATATGACACAAACACATGGTCATCAAGACCCCTCATATAGGCAAATATAAGTTTCTAGTTATTGGTCCCCCTGAGACTGCACCTTCGACTTCTTAGCAACACACCCATCCATTAATGCCCAATTAAAACTATGTCCAAATAATCTATTTACCATTTATTAAAAAAGATCAATATTGGTGGTATTTTCATACCACCCTTTACTTACAAGAAATATCTATAACCAAACCATTTAGGTTAAGGGGACCTTAGCCGCCCTTCTATATACCATATTAAATCCACTTGGAAAACTTCTATGTTCTTCAAAAGCAAAAAAATTTAGCCTTTAGCCCTTTTCAAACTATTTAAGCCATGCATAAATCCCTTATTCAGTTTAAAAAATGCAAGAGTTCCATTAAAAGAAGTCAATACAATGAGCTTATCTTTATAAGCATTTTATCAAACACCTTTGGGACATAGTAATCAAAACCAATTCCAAAGACCATCAAACCATTTCCATGCAATCCGATTGTCCAAAACCACCATTAATACATATAAAAGCATAATAAAAACCATAGGAAATGATAACCAAGCATTCAATATCAAAACCCCCACTAATAGTTGAAAACTATAATCTGTGAAATAGTAACAGCATGAAATCAATCTTATAAACCCTGACTTTAGTTGAAATTACAATGAGGAAAAAGAATCATGCCTTATACCAAAGAATTGATGAAAAGAAATCACCAAGAAAAGATGCCAAGCAATCTGTAAGATGAAACCCTAGTCTTTTTTCCCCAAAAGCACTTGTGAGAATTATGAGATGTTTTGGAATAATTTCTAAGAGTTAATGAATAGAATAATAGGGTAAATAACCTCATAAGTGTATTAGAAGTCATGGGTCCTAGTTAGGGTAAGTAGGAAAATGTCCAGAATACCCCCACTTAAATCCCTAAAAAACCCATCATAGGGATACAACTGACCCACACAAGTCATACCCTCTTATACGATCGATATCCACCACTAGTATCCAAGACCCAACCCTTGGATCAAACACCATCCAATATATGACTTATCCAACCAATTCATAACCACAACATACAATTCTTACCCATAACCCATATCCCTAGTAGAATAAAATACTAGGAGGATCAAATACTGTGCACCATATGAGTCCCTACTACTACTCGTATCAAACCCTTATGACTCCTACCTCTAAGTCGTACCCATTCTAGTAACCAAAACCATCCCACCAACTAACACTGGTAAGCATATGACATGACAATAACACTCGTACCCCAATATATGGCTCATACCAATGAGTCATATTGGGTTCGAAAAATAGATTTCTAGGAAATTTTTTGACTATCAAAACTCAAGATGTTTCAGTCTCTCCCACGAGGAATATTCATCTCTAAATGATGTACAAGGTAGGGGTAACCACACAGATTTATTTGCATTATAAAATATCCCTTCAACAAAGTTTGAAAACAAAGAGGCAAAGATGTTAATCTTTTCTTTAACAAACTCAGAAAATAAAGATGTGTTCAAGACACTTACCTTTTGCACGAATCCTAGGAGCAGAAAACATATGCTGACACTTAGACTTTATGTCCTCTTCCGCTTCTCAAGTAGATTTTTCCACCTTATAGTTCTGTCATAGAACCTTAACCGAAGCAATATCCTTGGTCCTTAACCAATGAACTTGCTTGTAAAGCCCTAAAAGTAGGTCTCAAGATGTCATACAGTGCTCGAGACTATGAGTAGCCTCAAGCTAACCCTCTAAGCCTTCTACTAAATCTAAAGCTCATAATAAAGTAAATGTAGATATATGGTCAAAGCTAAAATATGGAATTCTGTATGAGCTAAGATGAAGCCATCTGAATATACTATTTAAAAGTTCTAAACCTAAGAATCTAGTCAATCAATACTAGAAATATGAATCATAACTAGAAGTTTGATAAGGCTCTACTACTAATAACTAGAGAGCAACTGGGACAAACCCCTAACTGACTCGAACTATCTGTGAATACTGAATTATCTATACTAGTAAGCTGAAAAATAGAATAACTGGGTCCCTAACCTATGAGGACTCACCAACTGTCGAGATGCAGATAAAGATGCTTGAAATCACTCACACTGCCAAAACTGAGCACATGAACCTTCATTATGAGACAAAGTAGGACATATGCATATATGTAGTTCAGCACTTCTGGATAGTACTGAGTATATGGGGGTGAATAAACAAGTTAATCAATATCTCAACATTATAATAAATTTGAAAAAGAATGCATGCTAAATGTAGATGACTCATATGAGCTGGAATATCTAAAAACTGGAAATCATAATCATGAATAGAAAACATGTTGCATAGATCTAGTGAGTCATAACATTTTGCTTCTAAAAGTTGTACTTGTATTCTATCTTCAAATCATGTTGTCTAAGCATCAAAAGGACTTACTTTTATATCTAAAATTTGAAGGATAACATCTGTAACTAATGCCTCATATGAAGAAATAACTAAATAGGATTTGTGAGCCATTAAACTTAGTTTCTAAAAGCTTTTTTGTTATTTTTTACTCTTTTTTGTAAGCTGTAGGGAGGTTTTTCTAACCGACATACGCTATGTGAGTTATCATAGTGTCCAATGTCTAGTTTCCTTATTGGAAAACCTCATGTTGGGAAGAGGTGTCATACTCTTGCCAAGGAGTATAACCTAATCTAAGTGATCATATCTGTATCTGTCATCCATATAGAAATGGGAATAATCTAATAATTTTAACCTATATTGGCTTGTAGTTCTAGGGCATGTGAACATGCCCAACTTGGTTCTAAATACTTCTCCCTTTAATCTGTATGCTTATTCTGTAGGAAATCCACTTTAAAAACTAATACAAAGGTGTACAATAAAAACTTCTTGTAAAACTGTTCACTATAAATTATAGATAAATCTGTAAAGTGGATTCCATATCTAAGTTGAGATCAAAAGATAAAATCTTTGTTCAAAATCTGAATATAACAAGTCATGGGATGCTTAAAAGCATAATCTTCTTGAAATAACAACATTCAAACTAGGGCTAATAACCCATGCGTCTATTTCATATCAAATCATCATAAAACTCATGCTAAGTAATGAAAATATTGATAATTTAATTCTAAATCTAGAAATTTCAGCAATAATCATGAAAATACAAAAGTAGTCATGCAATTTAACATCTAATTCATTTGAAATCTCATAATCTTGCAAATAAAAATATTGGGTATGGACCCTAATTTGAAACTCATGTGAAATTAATTTCTAAAACTAATTTTGGGCACAATGATGAAAGAATTATCTTTGATTAAAAACCCTACATACCTTAATTGATGATTATATGAAGAAACTTGAACTTTGAGTTCCTATTTATGCTCTTGAAGATAGATTTTTGAAGTTCTTAAATTGGAAATCTTTAATTTTAAGCTATCTTAGAAAAAGAATGGTGGAATTTGGATTTATTAGGGATGAAGGTTTGATATTCTGGAGTTTCTTTGACAGAAAGTTAATGAAAGGTGAGCATAATAGGCTTAGAATAGGTTTAATCCTCTATTATTCATGATTTGGGGGCTTGGGAAAAGATTAAATTGCTCTTTTAAAATTTTATTCAGTACTGGAAATCCTGATTTTGGCTCTCACCATGATGCACCGCTATCGCGGTGGCTTACTGGAAAAAGGACGATCACCATTTTAGCCTTTGGCGTGACACAGTGTAATTGCATTGTGTCACTAGAAAAGGATGAGTGCCATTTTGCACTTCACTGCGACGTGGGTCTGTCCAATTGGTAATCTTAGCACGATAAGGCTAATCAGGATGAGCTACTAGAATGGGATGAACAGGAAATAGAGCTTTACCGCGACGCAGGCCAATCACAGTGATTCACTAGAATCGGACAATTGCAAAACTGTCATTCATTGCGACGTGGTGCTTATCGCAATGATCTACTGCTTTCAATAAAATTTCCATAAATTCTTACCCGAGTATCTGATTAAGGAGAAGTTGGTATCGTTGGAAATCTAATTTAATTATTTACACATTGAAGGGTCTAAAGATGGAAAATTCTACTCGTATCAAGAGTTATTCATTTTTAAAGTTGACCCTTGCCATTCTTAGAGCTAAATTGAGCTAAGAAAAGGATGAGGTATTACATTATCTCCCCCTTGGGAACATTCATCCTTGAATAAGACTAGTTAAACTGAAGATTCTGAGGAACTAAAGTGAAACAACTGCATGACTTAATCTAAAACATACTGAGCGACTGAACTAATCTGCGAGTGAATGAATTTACATGAAGATAACTATATAGCTGAATCTAAGACTGGGAAAAAACTGAACTAAGAAACACTGTTACCTTCGGCTAAATCTGAGTTTGTGGAGAAGAGATGAGGATACTTGGTATGCATGTCTGCTTTTGCTTCCCAAGTACACCCTCAACAGACTGATTTTTCCACAGAACTTTGACCAAAGGAACTTCTTTGTACCTTAGTCTACGAATCTGATGATCAAGAATCTCTACTGGAACTTCTTTGTATGAAATGATATTCTGAATATCTGCGCTTATGAGAGGAACTACAAAAGCTAAATCATCCATGCACGTCTTCAATATGGACACATGGAACACTGGATAAACTGATGACAAGTTTGCGGGTAGCACAAGCTCATACGCTACCTCTCTCACACAACTAAAAATCTTGTAGGGGCCTATATATCGAGGGCTAAACATCCCCTTATTGCCAAATATCATTACCCCTTCATGAGTGAAGCCTTCAAATACACAAGATCATTTACTTAAAACTCAAAATCTCTCTTTCTTACGTCTGCATAAGATATCTGATAACTCTCAATTGCTTTCAATCTCTCTTGAATCAACTGAACTTTCTACATGACTTTAAACACCATATCTGGCCCAATCAAAGTAGCCTCACCCACTTTAAACTAATTGACTGGTGATCTATAGCTCCGACCATAAAGAGCTTCAAACGAGGCCATCTGAATACTAGAATGATAACTGTTATTATAGGTGAACTCAATCAATGACAAGTGGTCATCCCAAATGCCTTTGAAGTAAAGAACACATTCCCTCAACTATCCTCTAAGGTCTGAATGGTCCTCTCTTCCTAACCATTTGTCTGCGGATAATAAGCTAAACTGAGCTAAACCTGGGTACCAAGACCTTTCTGAAAGGCTTTCCAAAATTGAGTAACCGTATTTGAAATAACGGACAAGGGAACTCCATGCAATCTAACCAACTCTCTGATATACAACTTAGCATAATCTTCAGCTATGTAGGATGTGTGAACTGGCAAGAAATGAGCTGATTTACTCAATCTGTCTACTATAACCCAAATTAAATTATGCTGATGACAGAAATAAGGTATCCCTATCACAAAGTCCATATTCACCTCTTCTCACTTCCAAGTAGGAATACCAAACTCCTGCAATGTGCCACTAGGTCTTTGGTTCTCTACCTTAACCTAATGAAAAGTTGCACACTTGGCTATAAATATTGCGATATCTTTCTTCATACACACACCATGCACTTCTATCATAATCTACTGCATCAAATCATCAACACATGGCACACACAATCTACTCTGGTATCTCAACACACCATCTCCACCTTGGGATAAAACCTCTACCTTTTGTCTTTAACTGAACCCTTCAGCTTGACCAAAGTAGAATCCTTATCCTGCTTCTCTTTAACTTCAGAAACTAGAGAATATTTTAAACTACTCTAAAGCCAAACGTTATCTTCAGCTGAGTTAACCAACCTCACACCCAATCCAGCTAATCGGTGAACTTCCCAAACTAGTTCTCTCTTATCATTCTCGACATAAGCAACACTACCCATAGACAATCTACTAAGGGCATCTGCCACTACATTGGCCTTGTCCGGATAATACAACATACTCATATTATATTTATTCAATGATTCTAACCACCTTCTCTAATGAAGGTTTAACTCACTCTAAGTAAACACATACTGCTAACATGTTTGATCCATAAACACATCAATATGCACCTAATAAAGATAGTGCCTCCAGATTTTTGATGCAAGCACAACAACAGCTAACTTAAGTTCATGAGTAGGGTAGTTATTTTTGTGACGCTTATGCTATCTAGAGGCATAGGCTATAACCTTACCTCTCATCATCAAAACATAACCCAAACCAATTTTAAAAGCATCACAATAGACGAGGAACCCATTTATACTATCAGGTAGCGCTAAAATTGGGGCAGAAGTGGGTCTAGTCTTCAACTCCTAAAAACTCTTATCACAGGAATCTTACCATTGAAACTTAACTTTTTTTCTAGTTAATCTAGGCATAAGGGATACAATAGAAGAAAAAACCTCAATAAAGCATCTATAATAGCCATCTAAACACAATAAACTTCGAATGTCTGATGGAGTGATAGGTCTAGGATAGTTTCTTACTGCTTCTATCTTTTGGGGATGAACTCTAATGCCATCACTGGAAATAATATAACCAAGGAATGCTATTAATCTTAGCCAAAATAAATATTTTCTGAATTTGGTGAACAACAGGTGATTCCTAAGAGTTAGCAATACAATTCTAAGGTGGTCTGCATAATCATCCTCACTATGAGAATAGACAAGACTATCATTGATAAAAAATTTGAAAAACATGTCCAAATACTATTTGAACACTCTATTCATCAAGTCCATGAAGGCTGTTGGGATATTTGGTAGTCCGAAGGACATGACTAGAAATTCAAAATGACCATAACGGGTTCTAAAAGCTGTTTATGGAATATCACATTCCATTACTCTAAGATGATGATAGCCGAATCTAAGGTCTATCTTAGAGAAATAACTTTCACCTTGGAGCTGATCGAATAAGTCATCAATTCTAGGAAGAGGATATATGTTTTTTACTGTGACTTTATTCAGTTGATGATAGTCAGTGCATATTTGCAAAGAACCATTTTCTTTCGCATAAATAGGATAGGAGTGCCCCATGGGGAGACACTAAGCCTTATGAAACCTTTATCTAATAGATCTTTAAGCTTCTCTTTTAACTCTGTAAGCTCGACTGGATCCATACGATAAGGAGGAATAGACGTAGGCTGAGTATCTGGGAAAAGGTCAATACCAAATTCTATTTCTCTATCAGGAGGTACCCCTAACATATCTTTGGGAAAAACATCAGGAAACTCATTGACTACACAGGCTGATTGAACTATTAATTCTCAGACTTAGTGTCTTCAACTCAAACTAAATGATAGATATACTCTTTTAAGATCAACTTTTTGTGTTTAAGGTAGGTTATGAAATGACTCTTGGGAGACACTGAATTACCTTCTCACTCAAAGACTGGCTCATCTGGAAACTAAAACTTCACCACTCAGGTGCGACAATTTATGGATGCATAGAACGAATGGATCCAATCCATACCAAGAATAAGGTCAAAGTCAACCATATCAAACTTTATTAAGTCTGCTAATAAGATCTTATGAAGGATAGTGATAGGATACTTTCTATAGATCTATTTGACAACAACTGACTCACCTATTGGGGTAGAAACTAAGAAGGGCTCAGGGATCTTTTTCAAGACCTATTTAAAAATTTACTACAACTCATCAGGTCACATAAGAGAAATTCAACCCAGGGTTTAACAACACATAAATATCAAGATGAAAGACACGATGCATACCATTAACAACATCTGGTGAATCCTTCTGCTCTTGGTGGGATGGTAAATCATAAAACCAATTCTAGCACTGACCCTCACCAGTAGTGGATAATGCACCCTGAGGAGGGACTGGCGACCTAGAAGAGCTGGTGTGTTAGTAGCCTGAGTCTGGAGATGAACAACCCTGTTTCCTTGCATAGCATGTGGAAACTTTTTGATTCTATGACCCAATTTACCACAAATATAACAACCTTTCTGCCCTAACAAGCACTCACTAAGATGATTTTTACCATTCTTAGCACATGGAGGATAACTTGTTTTTTCATGCGCACTATTCTGATATCTAGACATAAAAGTCTAAAAAATGTGGCGCACTTTACACCTTTGATCAAGACTCTCTGTAATGTGACTTGTTTGACTCCTTAGGACTCTTATAACCTTAGGCTTTGATACCAAGTTTGTAACGCCCCAAAATAGGTCTCAAGTCATCACATGATGCTCAAGACTATGAGTAGCCTCAAACTAAGCCTGTAAGACTTCTACTAAATCTGAAGCTCATAATAATGTAAATATAGATATATTATCAAAGCTAAAAGGTGAAATTCTATATGATCTAAGATGAAATCGCCCGAATATAATATCGGAAAGTACTAAACCCAAAAATCTAGTCAATCAACACTGGAAATCTGAATCATATCTAGAAGTCTGACAAGCCTCTACTACTAATAACTAAAGAGCCATTGGGCCAAACCCCCAGCTGACTCAAACTGTCTGTGAATACTGAATCATCTATAATAGTAAGCTGAAAAATAGAATAACTAGGTCCCCAAAATATGATTACTTACCAACTGTCGGGATGTAGATAGAGATGATTGAAGTCACTCACGCTACTAAAACTAAGCACATGAAGCTTCATTATGAGACAATGTAGCACATATACATATATGTGGATTAGTACTTTTGGATAGTACTGAGTATATGGGGGTGAATGCACAAGTAAATCAACATGTCAATATTAATTTAAATTTATAAAAGAATGCATGCTAAATGTAGATGACTTACATAAGATGGAATATCTGAAAACTGAAAATCATAATCATGAATAGCAAAACATGTTACATAGATCTAGTAAGTCATAATGTTTAGTTTTAAAAAATTGTACTTGTATTCGATCTTGAAATCATGCTGTCTTAGTGTAGAAAGGACTCACTTTTATATCTGAAATTTGAAAGGTAATAACTATGACTAATGCCATATACAAAGCAATATCTGAATAAAATTTGTGAGACTTTAAACTTAGTTTCTAAAAGCTTTTTTGTTATTCTTTACTCTTTGTTGTAAGTTGTAGAAAGGTTCTTCTAACCGACATACACTATGTGAGCTATCATAGTGTCCAACGTCTAGTTTCCTTATGGGAAGACCTCACATTGGGGAGAGGTGTCATACACTTTCCAAGGAATATAACCTAATTTAAGTGGTCGTATTTATATCTGTCATTCATATAAAAATGGAAATAATCTGATAATCTGAAACTACATTGGCTCATAGTTTTGGGGCATGTGAACGTACCCAGCTTGGTGCTAAATGATACTTCTTTAATCTGTATGCTCATTCTGTAGGAAAGTCACATTAAAAACAAATATAAGGTTTTACAATGAAAACCTCTTGTAAATTCATTTACTTTCAACTGTAGCTAAATCTGTAAAGTGGATTCCATATCTAAGCTGCGATCAAGAGATCAAATCTTTGTTCATATTCTGAATATAACAAGTCATGGGATACTGTAAAGCATAATAACCTTGAAATAACAACATTCAAACTAAGGGTAGTAATCCATGCATCTATTTTGTGTCAAATTATCATAAAACTCATGCTAAGTAATGAAAATATTGATAATTTAAGTCTAAATTTGGAAATTTCTGCAATACGCATGAAAATACAAAAGTAGTCATGTAATTTAACATCTAATTAACATGAAATCTCATAATCTTGCAAATAATAATATTGGTTATGAACCCTAATTTGAAACTCATGTGAATTCATGTGAAATTACTTTCAAAAACTTATTTTGGGCACAAGGATGAAAGAATTATCTTTGTTGAAAAATCTCACATACCTTAATTGATGATTAGATGAAGAAACTTGAACTTTGAGTTCCTATTTGTGCTCTTGAAGAAGATTCTTGAAGTTATTGAATCGAAAGTCTTTAATTTTGAGCTATCTTAAAAAAAGAATGGTGGAATTTGGATTTCTTGGGGATGAAGGTTTGATGTTCTAGGGTTTCTTTGAGAGAAATTTGATGAAAAGTGAGCATACAGGCTTAGAATAGTTTTAATAATTTGTTTTTCAGGATTTGGTGGCTTGGGAAAAGACTAAATTGCCCTTTTAAAATTTTACTCGGAACTGGAAAACCCAATTTTGCCTCCCACCATGCTGCGCCGCTACGAGGTGCATTATTGGAAAAAGGACGATTGCCATTTTGGCCTTTGGCACAGCGCGGCGTAATTGCGTTGCGTCACTGGAAAAGGACGAGTGCTCTTTCGCACTTTACTGCGAACCGATGTCTGTCCAATTTGGAATTTTGGCTCGATACTGGCTAATCGTGATAAGCTTCTGGAATGGGACGAACGGGAACTAGAGTTTAACTTGACGTGGGCTAATGGTGGTCCTTCACTGGAATCGGACAATTTTGAATCTGACCTTCACCGTGATGCGGTTTTTATCAAGATGATCTACTGCTTTCACTAAAATTGTCATAACTTCTTATCCGATTATTGGATTAAGCCGAAATTGGTATCGTTGGAAAGCTAATTCAATTATTTACACATTGAATTGTCTAATGCTAGAAAATTCTACTCGATTCAAGAGTTACTCATTTTTAAAGTTTACCCTTGACATTCTAGGAGCTAAACTGATCTAAGAAAAGTATGTGGTATTACATTGCCTATCTAATATCTCATCCGAGATCTCTTCATAAGACAGAGAATCCAAAATACCCAATCCTTCTAAAGGAACAATTGAAGAATTATCACCAAGACTTTTTCTCAAGTTAGACACATGAAAGACCAGATGAACCAAACTTAAGCTAGATGGAAACTCTAACTCATAAGCAACATTGCTAACTCCCCGCAAAATCACATAGGGACCAATGAACTGTGGACCGAGTTTCCCCTTTCTTCCAAACTGCGCCACTCCCTTCATGGGAGACTCCTTGAGGAGCACCCTATCCCCGATCTCAAACTCAAAGTGTCTATACCTCACATACACATAGGACTTTTGGTGACTTTGGGCAGATTTAAGCCTATCCCAAATTACCTTAACCTTCTCCATCGCCTGATAAACCAAATCCGGACTAAACATGTCCCTTTCTCCAAGATAAAACCACCCAATAAGAGATCTACACCTACTACAATACAACGGCTTGAAAGAATCCATACCAATATTCGAACGATTGCTATTATTGTAAGCAAACTCCACCAAAGGTAGATGTTCAACCCAATTTCCACCATAGTCAATCACACATTCCCAAAGAATATTTTCCAATGTCTGAATAGTTCGCTCCGCATCAGATTATGGATGAAAAGTAGTACTCAGACTAACCTTAGTCCTCAACCCTTTCTAAAAAAATTGCCAAAAATAAGACATAAATTGAATACCATGATCAAAGATAACCTAAATGGTACCTCATGAAGCTTCAAAAACTCCTAAAGGTACAACCACACATAATCCTCCACCGAAAAGGTAGTCCGCACTAGCAAGAAATGGGCAGACTTGGTCATCTTATCCATGATGACCCAAATCAAATTATATTGACTCTGAGATAGAGAAAGACTAGTAATGAGTCCATATTGATCATTTCGTACTTCCATTAAGTCAAATCAATTTCTTGATACAACCCTCTTGGCCTCATGTTCTCAACCTTAACCTGTTGACACATCATGCACTTGGACACGTAATCAGCTACATCCCTCTTCATGCCATTCCACCAATAGATCTCCTTGAGATCATGATACATCTTAGTCGAGTTGGGATGAACAACATAGCGTGACTTATGCACCTCAGCCAAAATGCTTTGCCGCAGCCCGTTGACATCATGAACACATAACCTTCTCGATACCATAAAGTACCATCACCACTGATCTCAAACACTACTACTTTATGCCCACCAACATCAACCTTTATTTTTATTAAGATAGGATCCAACACTTCCTTCTCTTTAATCTTCACAGTAAGAGATGACTGATCAACTTTTTACACCATCGCACTACTATCCTTAGAGTCAAAGAGACGAACTCCAAGATTAGCCAAGGGGTGAATATCCTTCACCAATTCCCGCTTTCTTTTCTCCACGTGATCCAAACTGCATATAGATAACCTGTTAAGAGCATTAACAACTATATTTGACTTATTTGGGTGGTAGTAAAGACTCATATCATAATCCTTGAGAAGCTCAAGCCACCTCTTTTGCCTGAGATTAAGCTCATTCTGAGTGAACATATATTGAAGACTCTTATGATTAGAAAAGATAACCATATGAACACCATACAAACAATGCTGGCATATTTTCATAGCAAATAAAATCTCCAACAACTCCAAATCATGAATAGGATAATTCCTCTCGTGTACCTTTAACTGACTGGAAGCATAGATAATAACCTTCCCATGTTACATCAAAACACAATAAATCCCTACCCGAGAAGAGTCATAACAAACCATAAACCCATTATTTCCTTTAGGGAAGGTCAGGATTGTAGCCGAATTTAGCTTATCCTTCAACTTCTAAAAACTCCCTTCACAAGCATCCAACCAAGAAAACTTAATCTTCTTCTGAGTCAACTTTGTCAGAGGAGCAACTATAGTATGAAAGCTTTCCATAAACCACCTATAATACCTGGCTAAACCAAAGAAGCTCTAGATATTTGATGGAGTCGTGGGCCTAGGCCACCTCTTCACTAGAACAAACTTCTGCTGATCCACCATGATCCCTTTACTAGAAATAATATGGCCCAAAAAAGTCACAGCGTTTGTCCAAAACTCACACTTAGAGAACTTGTCATACAAGAGTTGTTCCTTTAAAGTATGCAACACCACACGGAGGTGATTATTATTATACACCTCACTCTTTGAATAAAATAGAATTTCACCAATAAACACAATGACGAAGAGATCTAAATACTATCTGAACACCCTGTTTATTAAGTTCATAAATACTGCTAGAGCATTAGTCAATCCAAATGACATCACCAAGAACTCAAAATGCCTAAATAGAGTATAAAAAACCATCTTATGGATATCCACCTCCCTAATGTTAAGTTGATGAAACCCAGACCGAAGATCTATCTTAGAGAAGAACATAGAACCCTATAACTAGTCAAATAGATCATCTATCCAAGGAAGAGGATACTTTTTCTTAGCCATCACCTTCTTTAACTGTCTGTAGTCAATGCACATCTGAAGGGAACCATCATTCTTGATCATAAACAACACCGATGCACTCCATGGAGAAACACTAGGAGGAATAAAACCCTTATCCTGAAGATGCTTGAGTTGCTCTTGAGTTCCCTCAACTCAGCCGAAGCCATTCTATATGGAGGAATAGAAATTAGACAAGTGTCCAAAAGCAAAATAATACCAAAATCTGTTTCCCTATCTGGAGGAACACCAGGTAGATCATCCTGAAAGACATTTGGAAACTTATTAACCACAAGGATCGAAGACAAAGAAGGAACTTCTGAGGTAGAATCTTTATCTCAGACCAAGTGATAAAGACAACCCTTAGAGATTAGCCTACGAGCTCTAAGATAAGAAATAGACCTCCCCCTAGGAGATATAGAACTACCTTCCCATTCTATAGCTGGTTCATCAAGAAATTTAAAGATAACCCTATAGGTCCGACAATTCACAGATGCATAACAAGAATGCAACCAATCCATACCTAAAATTATATCAAAATCTACCTATCCAACTCAAATAGATCCACCAACATCTACTTTTCACCAACAACTACCACTCACTCCCTACTGACTCTCTTAGTAAGAACCTAGTCAAATACCAGGGTAGAAATAAAAAAAGAATCTGAGATAACTTCTGCATCAAAACTAAAAAACACAGCCACATATCGAGTCATATAAGAAAGATAGACCTTGGATCAATCAAAAAATATATATCACGAGAGAAAAGCTATAATGTTCCAATAATGACATCAAGTGATGCATCAGATTCCAATCGGGACTACAAAACATACAATCTATTTCGACCAGTATTAGAACTAGGAGAAG